>NC_133622.1:216653575-216681075 GCF_048593235.1 Sminthopsis crassicaudata | reverse complement strand
TTTATTATAAAATTGGGATTTCTTATAAAATATTCAGTTAACAGAAAACAGCAAAAGTCATTCAATATACCCCTAGTCTAATACGGAGAAGACTTTTTAAAAAGCATTGACGTCCTTTGAGCCTGGAAACCACAGTTCGTATTCCCTGGAACTCACCTGTGTTCTCAATTTGTAGTTATCTTTGGAGTTATGCATTTACATGACAGGCAGGGAAGGTACCGTTCATTATTACTGATCATGCTTTCTTCAATATTGAGTAGAACACACATTATTTTCATTCGATTCTTCACATCTTCTTCCTCATCCTCATCCTCATCCTGGATCTATGATTTCTCCCTTTACCAATACCATTTAAATTTCTATTTAAATAAATAAATTTAAATTAGTTAAGCTTGAGAAATTCTGTAATTTCATATTCTAGGAGAATTATCTGAGGCCCTGAATTGTTAAATGATTTGCCTACGGCCCCATGATCCATACACATTAGAATCTATACTTGAATCCAAGTCTTTCTGACTCCAAGAGTAGCTTTTTTAATCATCATGTCAAAAACTGCTTAGCCCACATGGTATCATTACAGCTTTCCATGCTAGGAAACTGAGGCCCAGAGAGATTAAGTTAGTTGTTCATGGTCACACAATTAGAGGTAGGACCAGATCCTATTTTTTCTGGAGCCCCGTTCCCAGGATACCATGTTGCCTCAAATATTCAAATATTTTCAAATCAAACATTCTGGTTAGTATATAATTACTGTTTATTTCATACCCAGATTATTAATTTCCAAAATATGAGGCTATAACATAGCCTGTGGCTTAGAACCCTGAACTCTGGGGTTTATAAAGGCCAGATTCAATTTGGGGGATACCTTCATTTCATTCTCATTCGATCATTTCTCCCCCCTTACTCAGAGAGACTTTCCCCTAACAGTCTCAGAAAATGACTTGTTTCTAGGAATTTGCACACATTTCTTTTGTCAAAATCTCATTTCCCCTTTAGGGACCTATGTATTTCTCCAGATCAAAAGCACTTCCTATGGATTAAGATTCTCCAACGCATTTAAGGTTGATTACAAGTCAATCTTTCACCTGTCTAACCTGCATTGAATAACTCTTGGTAATAGAATACACCATGATAAGCCCTAGGTGTTAAAGTAAAGGGGTCATGGTTGGTTGTTGCCTTCAATTCTTGAAGAGGAGCAAAATGGCATTATTATTTGGAGTCGAGTTAGTGTCCCACTGTGGCTGATCAGACCAAAGTGAGCTCAGAATTCTATGCTACACGCCAGACACAGATAGTCCCTATCAACATTTGGGGTAGCTGCTCTAATTTTGTGCATTTAGCTTTTAATTCAATTTAATTAATTCAATTCTGCTTTGCTTATAGAGTTCAGCTCCTTCCCTGACGAGGGCACACCATGCTGGGTGGTCCTGTGCCAGTACCCCCATGCCATGCAATCAATTGTAAAGTTCTTAAGAGAGACCTTGCGAGTGCCTTCTGTTGCTTTTTCTGATCACCTGGTGGGCCCTTGCCCTGTGAGTTCTCCATAAAATAATTCTTTTGGCAAGCATACGTTTGGCATTTGAATAATGTGGCCAGCCCACCGGAGTTGTGCTCTCTGTAGTAGAGTCAGAATGCTTGGCAGTCTAGTTGGAGAACAGGCTAGGGGTTCTATAGCTAGAAATTGGCTGAAATGGAATTTGAATCCAGGTCTTTGGATTCTAAGATCAACACTGTTTTTCTTAGACCAGGCTGGCTCTAATATTCTGATATTTCCAGTCCAATGTTAGCACAAAATTACGATTTACCTCATGCTTACATTACTCATTTTTGAAGAATGAGCATAAAATAAAATTAATTTAGGCCAAAAGTTTTATGAATCTAATTTAATCTTTCTGGGGATTCAGAAAACACTTCTTAAAATAGTCATAGTCTAAGGTTTATATTATGGATAACTATATATGTATAGATATAGATATATGAGTATATATATATATATACATATAAAATATACACACATTATATATACATATATATAAATACATGTATGCATATATGTGTTTATATATATATACATATATATATATACACACACACACACACACACACACACATATATATATATATATATATATATATATATATATATATATATATATATATATATATATAGTAGCTGCATAGAAGTCCTAGCTAATTATGATTTCCATTTGATAGTGCAAACGTTAATAATAATATAATAATATAAGAAGTTTACAATAAGGAAGACTAATTAGGTGACATCCAGAAACCTGGGACGGCCCTTGTCTCCCACACTTTTACTACCTGTGCAACCTTGAACAAGGTGCCTTTATTTTTCTTTTCTTTGTGAAGCAATTGGGGTTAAACGACTTGCCCAGGGTCACACAGCTGGTAAGTATTAAGTATTTGAGATCAGATTTTGAGTAGTTCTCTATCCACTGCACCATCTGACTGCCTCCCCCACCCCCAACAAGGTGCTTTCTTAACTCTTGGCTTGAGTTACCTCGTCTGTAAATTGAGATTCTGAGATCCCTTCCACATCTAAATCTAGAATCGTTAGGTTGAAACCTTTGAATCTATGAATGTTTACATTCTTCTTCCTAAAAGAAGGCAGGGAGATACCTCCAGACTTGAAATAGCCTTGAAATTGAAATGAACAGATTTGGGGTTGAACCCCAATTTTTGCCACTTACATGTCCTCTAACAATCATCTCATCTCTTTGTGTCTCAGTTTCTTTCTCTATAAAATGAGGGTCCTTCCCCTTATCTACTTTAAAAGGTAGCTATGAAGAAAACATAGTAAATTGTGAAATGTTATATAAAGGTTATTGTTTAGAAGAGATTATTGCTTTTATCCAACTTGATACCCATGGGTAATGTGTGTCCTTTTTCCAGTCTGGCCAATATGACTGTTGAGAAATCAATGTTACTTGAGGACTCGGGGGAGGGAGTGGTGGCCACTAGAGTCTATTACTCTGAGGATCTTTATGTCAGTGTTCTTGACCATTTTATCCTGTGGATCTGGATCTTCCCTCCACCTCAACATGATATATTTGTTTCATGCTTTGTTTGTTGTTGTTGCTGCTGTTGTCATCAATGCTTTTAAGAAAATACATAAACAAGTTAAGAAAGATCCAACCAAGAGAATTCATGGCAAAATTTCAAATTATTGAATCATTGCTGGCAGGGATTTGTTTGGTTTTCTCAGTCACGTCCAACTCTTCATGACCCCATTTGGGGTTTTCATGGCAAAGACACTGGTGTGGTTTCCCATTTCCTTCTCCAGCTCATTTTAGAGATGAGGAACTGAAGCAAATAGGATTGTGACTTGTCCAGTCACACAGCTAATAAATGTCTGAGGCCAGTTTTGAACTCAGGAATATGAGTCTTCTTGATTTCTAACTTGAAACTCTTCTCACTGTGCCACCTGGTTGCTTTAGCAATGCTATATCAATTCATAAACATATATGGAGTGCCTATTATGTGCCAGCTACCATGCTAAGGACTTGGGATACAAAAGAAGGCAAAAGACAGTCTGACCCTTAAAGAGCTTCCCAATCTGAAAGAAGAAATATGAAGGCAAATGAATACCAAAATACCTATATACAGGATAAGTAAAAAGTAATTAACAGAGAGAAAATAGTGTGAAGTGAAAATAAAGGCACCAGAAGTGATAATATGAAATAGATTTGAGAGGTCATAATGGTTAGTGACATGGAACACGACATAGATATCCATCACAGGTTACAAAAATTTGCCATTTATTTATGGGAATTAGCACATGGGTACAAACAGAGCAGACTCAAATGGATTGAGCAACTTGCTTTTGTGGGGACAAAGCTCAGAGGGAGGAGGGGAAATAAAGGTGAGATCTAGGGAGTGACAAAGATGTGTATTGAGATGTTGATACTGTCTTAAAGACAAGTCTAGGACAACTGAGTTCCCAGGAAGGTTGTCTCAAATATGCTAACAATATAGTCTGGGAAAACAGACCTCATCGTGATTAATAAATAGAAACTGGATGGGCTCGTTTTAGCAATTCCTGAGAATAAGCTGATTTAGAATTCATGAGCTGGTTTAGAGTTCCTATCAACTGCAATTAGGAAAGGATGAGGAATGCTGCTGATAGGTGGGATTTTAGTTGAGACTGGAAGGGAGCTGGGAAAATCAATAGTCCAGAGAGAAGACAGAGAAGCATTCTAGGCAAGGGACTTTCTTTCCTTCTTTCTTTCTTTCTTTCTTTCTTTCTTTCTTTCTTTCTTTCTTTCTTTCTTCCTTTCCTTCCTTTCCTTCCTTTCCTTCCTTTCCTTCCTTTCCTTCCTTTCCTTCCTTTCCTTCCTTTCCTTCCTTTCCTTCCTTTCCTTCCTTTCCTTCCTTTCCTTCCTTTCCTTCCTTTCCTTCCTTTCCTTCCTTTCCTTCCTTTCCTTCCTTTCCTTCCTTTCCTTCCTTTCCTTCCTTTCCTTCCTTTCCTTCCTTTCCTTCCTTTCCTTCCTTTCCTTCCTTTTGAATGAGATGAGGTGAGATCTTTCAAGACAGTTGTGAAAATCGAGTAAGGCTTCATCTACTTCAGAGTTCGAGTAGGCCTGAAGGACTCTGAAGGGCATTGCCTTGCCCTCCTATGACATCTCCCTATTTCATCCAAATATGGGCAACTATGTACTTATTGGTCAAGTTCAATTTCATGGGTAGATCTCGCGATTAGAATGTAAGACTCTCAGCCAATGAGGATGAGGGTCAGTGGTGGGAGGGGGCGTTTTGCGTTAGGGATTAAAGGTGCTGTCCTGCCCACAGGAGGCGCCTCCTCTCTTCGATAGTCTACTCGAAGAGTGGGACGCCCTTCTCGCGAGAATGTACAATAAACTTTGCTTTTCTCTAGAGCTCTCTCCAGCTTTTTTTATTAAATGGTGATCCCTCACCATTTCCGTACCACACAGTTTGGGGGCTAGTCCGGATCCTTTACTCGGTGAGTAAGTGAACTCCTGGGTGCTAGTGGGATGGCGCCCTGCCTTGATTTAGGCAGCCCGCCAGCTTCCAGGGGCTTCTCCTTGCTCCCTGACGTAGAGTGGACCCGAAGTGGAGAAACTCAGAGAAAAGCAACGGAAACTCCGCGGTGAAAATCCCAACCGGTTGGTGGAGGACAGATCAGTCAAGAAATTTGCTGCGCAGCAACCCAGTGGAGGTAAGCGTCCTGTGAAGCCCCTTGAGTCTAGTTATAGATTCTGGAGGGGGCTGTAGACGGTAGACAGGAAGAGAGCTAGGCCTTCCTGGGTGACTGGGTTAACTGGTGACAGTTAGCGTGTTTGGGCGTTTAGGAGTCTGTTAAACTCCTTCCAAATTCAATGGGTGTGGCCTAGTCCCAGCCAGCCCTCGCGGAGAGAAATGAGAAAAATATCAGAAAATACCGGTAGATATTCCCTTGGGAGATAAATTAAGTAATTGGAACAAACTGCCAAAATATGAGGAAAAATAAAAAGCAAGAAAAAGTGGATAAGGTATTGTTGTTTTGTTGCAGACTGGTGGTGCCAAAAGGATTAAATGGTACCTGAAAGGAAGGACCTGAGAGGATTTAATTCCATTAGCCCTTCCAGGGGCCTTCGGGCGGGGAGGAGAACTAGGCCTTTTGAAGTAGGGGTCGTTCCAGCTGACCAGAAATAGCTGTTAGTAGATCCCATTTGGGATCAGAAACCCTGTACACGGGGAAGTTTGTGGGATTGAGCCAGTGAAGATGGTGGCTTCCTTCCTCTTCCTCCCACGTGTCCTGACTGCAGCAGGGCCACGGGGGCCAGGGGAAAGAAACTGCTATTTAGTGAAGTTCATTGTTTTGAATCTGATAGCAAAGTAGTTTTATATTATTGGGAATTAAAGCTGTGATTGGGATTTTAAGTTAAAACATAGGTTTTTAAAACAATGCTGGTAGCTTACTTAGGGGAGGTTGTGGTTGTATCTCCCTACTTCGATGGTATGTTTGCTAGAGGTATTGGGTAATTTGTAACTGAGCTATGCCTTAAGTATTTGTCAGCTCTGTTGGGCATGTATTAAGTTTTATGAAATTTGGGTCAGTTACGTGCAAACATTGAAGTGTAAAGTTTAAAAATATATACATATATATTTACTTAAAGGCGGGACAGGAAAGATTGATTTGTAAAAGTAATAGTTTAAATGGAGCTATGATATATTGGGTCGGGAAGCATGGTGGTGTGGGGGAAGGGTGACCACGTGGAGAGGTCCCTCCTCCCATTAAGTATAGTGGGTTTTTTTTTTTTGTTTTTTTGTTTGTTAGTTTGTTTTTAATAACTGCACCTCCTTGCTGATTTAGATATTAATTATTTCTACTGTTTAAAGGAACAGCCTACATTTAGATAAAATCCTTTGGGACTGAAGCTAATATTTACTTGGAGTTTTGAATTCAGGTACAACTGTTTGCAGAGGTCGTTAGACTCCACCATCTGGAGGTGGGATGGTTAAAATTAGGACAGCTACCTGAAGTAAAACTGCCTTAAATCATGCCGCTGGTTTTTCCTCTTATGTTTGTGGTCAGTGAATTAAACAGTGCTAGGACCGCTCCCACTTTGCCTTTCTTTTTGAGACGAAGCTGGCAATCTATGGAACCCCAATCCCAAGTTCCTGAATATAGATCTATATTCAGATGCGTTTTTCATGTCTCGCATGATCATGGTGGGGAAAGAACTTTTGACACTCAATCCCCTATTAAATATGCAGAGAAGATGAAATGAAGGGGTATTCAAGTTAGAACAATATTAAATCTAGAGGGCTGGGAGATGGCTCACAGATTCCATAGTGTTGAAACATGAGGCAATACTATTAGAAAAGAATGCTCCATAATCCAAGATCATAATTTTAATCCTGCTTCCTTTTTGTCCCCTGGAGAACAGAACTATTGCTGTATAAAACTGTATGACTATTGCTATTTTGGGAAATTTACTAGTCTGTTGTGTATAATATGATAATTTCTGTAAACAGGGGGGGGAAGGGAAACAGATTTCAACTGGTCAGAAAATTGGGAAAAACTGACGTCTTATTTCAGTTCAGGCCGAATTGGAAACTACTTACTCTTTGCTTACCTCATCATTTTGGTTCCCTGATGAAGGACCTCAAAAAAAAACTAGACATAATTTGGGTACTGAATGGAACTCTGGAAAAGGTAAAAGATTTTTTTTTCTTTTTTTGCACCGGACATCCAGGCTGCTTCTGGCCTGGATCGTTGTTAGAGCTCTATGCTCGGCACAATTCTTTTAAGAATTGCTGCGATTGACAAAAGGTCTCCTTTTGTCTCGCTCTCTTGTCTCTACAGATAAGGGAGAGGCTGCAAAAAGTTGAAAAAGCTCTTTACCTGTCCACTAGCTAGACACACCTGATTTTAGCAGATGCTGGGTTTGGAGAAGGCTGCAGAGACAAAAGGCCTTTACAGGGGACTCTAGCTGAAAATTTGCTAGACTATGATTGGCTAGCTTATGTTTTAACTTTGAATTATTGTCCTGACTCAGTCCTGCCTCAGTTTCCCTGCCTCTTAGTTCTGCAAACCACCCCCCTGCCTCTTTATCAGAATACTTGATAAGACCTTATGTTTCAGAATAGCAGAATGTCTCTCCCATTACAAGTTAATGGGAATCTCTTATCAAAACTTCTTGAATTCTCTTGTGTGGAATTAGACATTCTGTATATGATTGTATTTGCATTGGATGTTTTTAAAAACAAACTGATTTGTATGAATAATGTTCACTTATGAAAGATCTACTTGGATATAAACTCATTGGGACAAATTCCTTATTGTTATCAACACAAGGTTATGATAAATATTCGTTTAGAATTTATGTATGGTTCTTCTAGGATGGTAAATGGGAAAAGAAATGGGTTTGTTAGAACTTCCACTGTTACCAAGGGCAGTCTACCTGCCCATTAGTTGGCTCAAACTTGTGAATTGCTGTGAATTGTATGCTTTAAATCAAGCGTTAAAATTATTGTGTGACCAAGATGGGAATATATATACTGATTCTAAATATGCCTGGGGTGTGGTGCATGTATTTGGGAGGATTTGGGAGGAAAGAGGATATGTAAACAGTAAAGGTAAAGAACTGGTTCATCATACACTAGTCAGAGAGATACTAGAAAATATTCTGACTCCTAAGAATATAGCAGTAATACATGTAAAGAGACATCAGATGGGAAATTCTTTTGAGGTAAGGGGAAATAGATTAGCAGACCGGGAGGCCAAGGGAGCCAGAGATCAGGAAATCTCTCATATAATGGCTTTGATACCTGTACTTCCCCCTAGTCTACCCTCTCCTAGTTTTACTCAGGAGGAAAAAGAGAAAGCCTCAACTCTCGGAGCAGTTGAGAACTCGGAAGGATGATGGCTCTTACCTGACGGCAGAGAGGTACTGACCAAAGCAAGTATGAGGCAAGTCCTTCAGCAACTGCACCAGGGCAGTCATTGGGATGTCCAAAACCTGTGTGATGCTATACTGACAAGGTATGTTTCCCCCGGCCTATATACTATGGCTCGACAACTGGTGGACGGTTGTCTTGTTTGTCGAAGGACTAACAGGGCTGCCCAACGCCAGCTTCCAAAAGGGGGACGACCTCCTGGAATCAGACCATTCCAAAGCATCCAGGTGGACTTTACTGAGCTGCCACCAGTGGGTCGAGTTCTTGCTGGTCATAGTGGACCATCTGACCTCATGGGTGGAGGCATTCCCGTCAGGCCGAGCAACTGCCTCGACAGTAAGTAAGGTCTTATTAGAACAAATTATTCCTAGGTACGGAATGGTGGAGAGGATAGACTCGGGTCAGGGAACACATTTTTCTGCCCAGGTATTGCAGAATCTGATTAGGGCCTTAGAAATCACTTGGGATCTCCATACCCCTTGGCATCCTCCCTCTTCTGGGAACGTAGAAAAGATGAACCAAGAAATAAAACGGCAGTTGACTAAGTTTTCTTTAGAGACCCAACTACCTTGGACGAAATGCCTTCCTCTCGCTCTGGTTAGAATCAGGACCAAGCCACGTAGAGATATTGGGCTTTCACCTTATGAATTATTGTATGGTCATCCTTTCCAGGCTTATCCTAAGGGAGACTGGGACCCTATTTTAGAAACTAAGGATTTGTTTGTTAAGAGATATGTGAAATCATTGCTGGAACATTTGCAAGGACTTCAACAAAAAGGGCTAATAGCTCAGACTTCTAGGTTTCCCTGTTCATAGAATTCAGGTTGGTGATTGGGTGCTGATCCGTTCCTGGAAGGACGAGAAGCTGACTCCGTGCTGGGACGGACCCCACCAAGTGATACTGACTTCAGATACTGCGATTCGCACCCAGGAACGAGGCTGGACACACCACACCAGGACAAAAGGACCTGTGGCGCCACCTTTATCAGAGTGGACAGTTGAAGACAGGGGAGACCTCCAATTACATAAGAGGAGGGGACCTCCACTGAATGGGAATTGTAACTGTATGACTTTTCTTACTTTGGGTCTCTTTGCCTGTTTGTGATTTGATATATTTTCCTTTGGGAAGTTCACCTTAACTTCACGGTGTTATAATAGTTGAACATTATGAGGCTCTCCCTAAGCTTTGGGTTTATCTATTTCCTTATGACCTTCTAGAGATGAGAACCAATTTCTCCTGCTCATGCAGAATATAGGGAGAACATTTAACTTATCGAATTGTTGGATCTGTGGTGGATCCCAACAATTGAACCAATGGCCATGGGTACCTGTCCCCTTAAGCCCAGCCTGGATCCTTAGCAACAGATCCCAAATTCATAATGGGACCGGTTTCTGGAATTTAGAAGAGAAACATCAGTGGTCATTGACCAAAGATAGGAAAGGGAAATACTGCTTAAATCAGACAGGACAAGATTTGAAGCTGGGAATTAGTGTATGTGAGTGGACCTATTCGAGAACAGACCTGAGGCCAAAGACAATTGACTGTACAAAAATGTCTAAATATTGGCGGGATACGGGGAGGAATCCTCAATTGAAGTGTGGGAAGGACTAGAAAGACTGTACCTTGGATGTTCTCCCAGAAATAGGAGAGCAGGGATATTGCTATCAACAAGTCACTACTGCTGAGTGTAGTGAAGTAGAATGGGATGTATTGAGATGTATAAAAGAGAATAAGAGGAAAGGGAACATATACATTGGGTACAGTTACCAATGGGGTTGGTATAATGTCACCCCAGGGACACCCGGGCAACATGGGACTCTGTTTTCCACATTTTGGAGTACCTCTAATCTAACAGGCCAGTGGCCAGTTGCCAATTGTAGTTGGAGAAAAGAGCAAGGTTTATGGAAATGCCAGTATGACCCCTTTGTGGGGGAAGCCCCCTAGGGACGAGAGACCAACAATATTACCCTTTTACAAGGAATAGCTCAGACATATTTCCAAGGGAACAACCTGCTCTAACAGGTCATTATTGGATCTGTGGTTTAACTGCCTATACTCACCTGCCTCTCAATTGGACAGGGAATTGTTATATTGGACTAATAAGGCCAAAAGTTTTCTTTCTTCCCGAACAGGCAAACCAATATTTAGGGATTCAGTTGTATGATAATTTGGGAAGGGAGAAACGGAGTTTAGATACCTCCATCACTTGGACTGGAGATGCAAATGGTTGGGGTGAGGCCTGGCCTCCAGAAAGAGTATGGGCCAGCGACCTGGGCTCAAGATGGAAGTTGGGGATATAGAACTCCAATATACATGTTGAACAGGATAATTAGGCTTCAGGCAGTTGTAGAGATTATCACCAATCAGACAGCTGAGGCACTACATCTTTTGGCTGATGAAGCTACTCAAACCAGAGAGGCTATTTTATCACTAAGAACATTAGGAAACTTGCTCCTGTTCCTGTACAGACTTGGACCTCACTGTTCAATACTTCTTGATGGTCCTGGTTTGGGAAGCTGGTGGAAGCAGCTCCTTTGGTTGGGCCTTATAGCTTTTAGTGGTGTTATATTATTCCCTATCTACAACCTTGTTTGATCAGATTAATAACCAGAATTGTCCAAAACTCATCATCTGGACATGATCAGGTTGAAGAGAAAGCTGAAGGGTCTGTTAAATAGATGCTGTTAAAAGGTAAGGGTGGAGCCTGTGGCCCAAGGCCAACAGAAACCAGAAGGAAGTGAGGAATTCATAGGAAATGTGAATTATGTTACAAAAAAATTTGAAGAGATCTCAGTGTACAAAATAAGAGGAGGGACTGAATGAGATGAGGTGAGATCTTTCAAGACAGTTGTGAAAATCGAGTAAGGCTTCATCTACTTCAGAGTTCGAGTAGGCCTGAAGGACTCTGAAGGGCATTGCCTTGCCCTCCTATGACATCTCCCTATTTCATCCAAATATGGGCAACTATGTACTTATTGGTCAAGTTCAATTTCATGGGTAGATCTCGCGATTAGAATGTAAGACTCTCAGCCAATGAGGATGAGGGTCAGTGGTGGGAGGGGGCGTTTTGCATTAGGGATTAAAGGTGCTGTCCTGCCCACAGGAGGCGCCTCCTCTCTTCGATAGTCTACTCGAAGAGTGGGACGCCCTTCTCGCGAGAATGTACAATAAACTTTGCTTTTCTCTAGAGCTCTCTCCAGCTTTTTTATTAAATGGTGATCCCTCACCATTTCCGTACCACACACTTTCCTTCCTTTCCTTCCTTCCTTCCTTCTTTCCTTCCTTTCCTTCCTTTCCTTCCTTTCCTTCCTTTCCTTTCTTTCCTTCCTTTCCTTCCTTTCCTTCCTTTCCTTCCTTTCCTTCCTTTCCTTCCTTCCTTCCTTTCCTTCTTTCCTTCCTTTCCTTCCTTTCCTTCCTTTCCTTCCTTTCCTTCCTTTCCTTCCTTTCCTTCCTTTCCTTCCTTTCCTTCCTTTCCTTCCTTCCTTCCTTTCCTTCCTTTCCTTCCTTTCCTTCCTTCCTTCCTTCCTTCCTTTCTTTCTTTCTTTCTTTCTTTCTTTCTTTCTTTCTTTCTTTCTTTCTTTCTTTCTTTCTTTCTTTCTTTCTTTCTTTCTTTCTTTCTTTCTTTCTTTCTTTCTTTCTTTCTTTCTTTCTTTCTTTCTTTCTTTCTTTCTTTCTATAGCTATTTTCAAAATACATGTAAACACAGTTTTCAATATTCACCTTTGCAAAACCTTGTTTCCATATTTTTTTCCCTTCCCTAGAGAGCAAGAAATCCAATGTAGGTTAAATATGTGTAATTCTTCTAAACATATTTCTCCATTTATCATGTTATTCAAGAAAAATCAGACCAAAAAGGGGAAAAAATGAGAAAAAAAGCAAGCAAACAAAACAACAAAGATGAAAATGCTACATTGGGATCCATATTCAGTCTTCATAGTCCTCTCTCTCTGGGTGGAGATGGCTCTCTCCATCAACAAGTCCATTGGGAATTTATCTGAATCATCTCAAGTTGAAAAGAGCCATCTCATCAGAATTGGTCATCCCATAATCTTGTTGTTGCTGTGTACAATGTTCTTTTGCTTACTCACTTTACTCTTTTTTTTTTTTTTTTTTTTTTGCTTCTATTCACTTTGCTTAGCGTCAGTTCACATAAATGTCTTCCAGACTCCTGATTAATTTTTTTTATAGAACAGTAATATTCCATTACATTCATATATCATAACTTATTTGGCCATTCCCTGACATCCACTCATTTTCCAGTTCTGGAGGCAAGGGACTTTAGAGATTTGAGAGCTCATCTAACTTCAAACCTCTCCTTTCACAAATGGGAAATCTGAGGCTCAGAGGAGAAAAGTGATTGAAAATGTGATACTGCAATGAAGCAGTGAACCTCCTCGCTTTGATGTTTCTTGAAGTTGGGATAGAAACATGGAAAGAGAACATATTTCTGGTCTATTTTACCCTACAAGTGACCCTTATACTGTGATTAGAAAGTTGAATGCATCAGAAGGAGGATGTGAGACTTCTTTTTGATAGAGCAATGAATCATCTGTGATACTGCATATTTAAGGGATATCTATGCATTAGTATTCCCCTCTGTTGTATATATCCCTGAGAAAAATTAGTGTATCAGACCTTGCTGTGGGCCACTTGAGTTCTTATATATGCAGGCAACACCAAAGATATCTGTCACAAATTCAGTAGTAGCTAAATTTGAGACAGAACCTTCTGAGCCCTTTTTGTTGGCATTCTGTGTCATTGATCCTAGAACTCCAGCAGTCAGTGGTAATGAGATCCTAAGAATACCACGGGAGGGGAAATAAAGGTGGGAGGGGAAATAAAGGTGGGATCTAGGGAGTGACTTTCTTTCTTAAATAACTGCATTATATGGCCTTGATTTCTTATTCACTTTTTTTCTTATAAAAGTAAAAGGAAGCTTATACAGCTCAATGACCTCCAACTCAGGGAAATTTCATTATTTTTCTGTAAGAGTAATGACAGAATCAAAGACAGAAGTAACCATTCTAAGGTATTTTCTTGCCTTCAATAAAAACAATCATTGATTCTGTCTTTTATGATATCATTAAAATTTAAATTTAATTCAATTTAAATTATTTTAAAAAATAAGCTTTCAGAATATATATATTTTAAATTTCAGGAATAATAACCCTTCAAACTAATTAGCTCCAATCCTGTCTCTGTTTCATTGAATTTCATAGAAACAATATGTTATTTCCAGAAGAAAGAATCCAGGGATAGTGTAGCCCTCAACCTTATTTTATAGAGATGGAAATTGAGAACCAAAGAGTCAAAGTGACTTAAGATCACATAACTAGTTAGTAGTAAAGATAGACCTATAGCTCAAGGATGACTTTTACACTCCAGAGCTCTTTCCATTAGAATCCATTAACACACAAACTTTATAAAAACAAGCATTGAATATCAAAATGACTTAAAACATGTCAGAGATTAAAAAATGTCAGAAGGAGGAAAAGAAAGCATGAGAAAACAACAACAACAACAACAACAACAACAAAAACAATGATCAATCAATGGGCTCTCCATTGGTCCCGATAAAATGTCAAGTGATCTCGTGGAAAGATCCTCCATATTGAGTGTACTTCTGGTGGGAAGATTTCTAGGAAGATGTGAACAAGAGTTGCAGTGAATAAGAAGGCACAGATGAAATGTGATTCTCTAATCATTGGAGGGAATATCCCCATCAATAAAGTCACAGAACTATCAACATCAGAATTGAAAGATAGGTTTCTATTGGAGATAGGAAAACATAGGAGAAAAAATACTGGCCTTGGAATCACAAAGCATAGGGCCAAAATGGCTCTGCCACTTACTACCTGTGTGGTCTTGGGAAAGACACAGCTTCTACTGATCTCAGTTTCCCTATATATAAAATGGCTTAGATGAAGGCTAGCTGAAATCCACCTCATCCTCTCTAGCAGAGGGACTGGATGAGGTAGTGAGGATGAGGTGGGTTTTTAATTTTAGGAGATGAGTCCTTCAGCCTCTGGGTTATTAGAATATTGCTGACAAAGGCCTGGCATAAGACAGTAAAATTCGTCATGGAGGTCGCCCTAATTAATTCCAGTCTTGTCCTGTATGGGTGTGTGTTTGTGGGTACATAGGTGATTGGGTCTGTGTTTGAGGGGAAGGGTGGAGACATCCCACAGCTATTGGCCAATACCCTGTGGATGTGTTGGCTTCCGTTTGCTTAGCCAATGACAACATTAACCCCCCCCCCCTTCTCAAGGAAACCTGGGGCATGAATTAGGAGGGGACTCCTAATAGACATCTGTCTTTTTATTAGACACAAATCATGCACACTAGAAGGAAGTGGTTTGTGGCTCTGCTTTAAGTTGCAAAGTGAGAATAAATCTAGATTCAGAGGAGATCCTGGGTGGTCCATACCCCAGGTCCTAGCTTTGCCTTGGATACAGCTGGTGCTTCAGTAAAGAGAGCTTTGGGCTTGGGGTCAGGAGGATCTGAGTTCAAATTCAGCCTCAGATACTTACTAGCTGTGTGACTCTGGACAAGTCATTTAGCCTCCATCTGCTTCTATTTCCTCAGTTGTCAAATGGGGATAATAATAACTTCTTCCCAAGGTTGTTCTGAAGATTAAATGGATAAAATTTGTTTTTAACATAATGTCTGCCTGACACATAGTAGCCTACTATGTGTCTAACAATAAATCCTTGTTTCTTCCTTTTCTCTCTTCTTAACTTGCTCCTTCCTTCCTTCCTTCCTTCCTTCCTTCCTTCCTTCCTTCCTTCCTTCCTTCCTCTCTTCTTCCTTTCCTTCCTTTCTCCTTCCTTCTTTGATCTGTACAAGACTCTAGACCAGATGTACCATTGTCACTGTTGGTTCATAGGCTTTTAGAGTTGTAAGGGACCTTAGGGAATCTCAACCTTTTTAATGTTGTGGCTAGTGATTTTACCAAGTTTGAAAGGCTGATCTGTGGGAACATATCCAGAGGAGAGAGACCGTGATGACCATGCCATGCTGCTGATTAGGATCCATTGAAGAATCTAGGGATATTTAGGGGGGGCAGGATAACTGCCTTAAGCATTTCAAGGCTGTCCTGTAGAAGATTGTTCAGACTTGTTTGGCTTGGTCCCAGAAGGCCAAGTGAGGAGCAATGGATGACTAATTTCATAGAATCACAAGATTGATTGTGGTTGGAGGGGACCTGACTTTGGAACAGCTTGAATAGGCTTCTCCAAGGGGCAGTAAGTTAACTTCCACTATTTAAGAAAAGGCTCAATGATCATTTATCAAGCAGGCTGTAAAGTGGATTCTTGTCCAGGTACAGGTTGGACTAGATGGTATCCATATCCCTTCCACATTGAAGAAGAGTGAGAATAGAAGGAGGGAGGTCAGTCAGGAGCTTTGAAAATCAATCCGGGACCCAAACTAGAAATTAAGGACATGATTTCAGAAAATACAGATCCTCCAATGAAAGAGATTGTACAAAATATCAGAACTGGAAGAGCTCTTAAAGATTAGGTACTGGTTTTACTCTCTGGAATTTTAACTGAGATAGGCCAATAACTGGGAAGGGATTGTAGAATGTATAATAATGTATTTGGGAAAACCTGAATACCATGGTGGAACGAGCAAAGATTTTAGGGTTGGGAGATGGAAGTTCTAATGCAACCTGTATTACTCACTACCTCCATGGTTGTAGGTAAGGTCATTAACCTTTCTGGATCTTAGTTTCCATATATATATAAAGGGAGAGGCTTGGATGATATATTTCTAAATTCCTTTCCACCTCTCCTCTAATCCTGTGATCCTACCTTTAAAGAGACACGCTAATCATTTGCATGGTAAAATCCTAATAATTGCCTTTTGACAACCAGCTCCAAACCTTCAGCAGCTTCTTCTCCAAGCCTTTGGCTTGTTCAATGTTCATATGCTTAAGGTGGAGCTTAGAAAAGAAATCCTTTCTCTTCTCTGGTCCCACCCTGAAGTGGCTGGACCAGGATCTTGGTGGTATAAATGGAAATTATTAGCTGGGCTTTGTTGTCAAGGGGAGACAGGTCCTGGCAAAGGATAGGGGAGAGATGCGCAAACAGGTGTGATGTGTTGATGTTTGCACTTGGCGTCTAGAACAAGTTGCTGCCTGAGGGTATTTGTATTTATCTTTCCAGTCATGCACAGTCCTGTGAGATGTAACACTCCTCTCAAACATCCATGACTCACGACCCCATGAGAGCGAGATTCCACTCTCCCTCTTTCCCTTGCCCACACCCACCACTTTCCAAAGAGAATTAATAAGCTCTTGCTTTTGGAGAGAGAACTAAGGGAGAGAACCTAGCACTAACAGATCGGTCTCCCAATAACGTGAAGTCAATGTTGGAGGGGCTTAGTGGGAAGTTAGACATGGAGCTGCAAATGGATCCAACTGTTATGGAAAATAATTTGTAATCATGTTAGAAAAGTGACAAAATTGTTTATAATCTTTGCCCAGCAATTCCACTCTGGGGCACATACTCCAAGGAAATCAGAGACAAAAGGAAAATGGTGTAAGATATCCATAGAAGTGCATTTGCTTATAGCAAATATCCTAAAGTGGGTGTCCAATGATTGGAGAACGACTGAATAGATCGTGGGTTCTGAATGTAATGAAATATAATTGGATCATGACGGTGAAGGTAAATATGAGGAATTAGAGAAACTCAGAAAGACTTATTTAAACTCATGCAAAGTGAAAGTGTTTGCAGAGGTACTTACAAGATATAGTGGATGGTACGTTGGGCCTGGAGTTAGGAAAACCTAGTTCTAAATCTGGTATTGCTTTGCTAGGCAATTTGCTAGTTGTAATACTGGACAAGTCAGTTGCCTCTCTGCCTCAGTTTCCTTAACTGTAAAACAAAAATAATAATAGCATCTGCCTCCAATAGTTCATTTTAAGGACCGTATAAGATATTGGTAAAGCATTTAGCACAGGAGCTGACATACAGCAGGTGCCTAATGAATGCTTATTTCATTTCTTATTGTTTCTAGATGGAGGTGGTTACTGGAAGATAAAAGAGATAATTGGATAGTGGGTAGGAGAAGGAAGCAAAAAGCATCAACAAAACAATATATTAAAACAGTCTAGTAATTCGAGGTTCTTGACCAATTGGAAAGTGGCACATAAAAATATTGTTATTAATTAAAATGGCTTTTAATTAACAAGGTTGATTTTTAAAAAAACATTAAGACTTCCAGTGTCTGATGAATATCGATCACTTAGAGCCTATAGTGGACATAAGTTCTTATTCTAATCCTGCTGTTATTTGCTCATGCTCAGAATTTTTGTGGGAGTAGCCTTCAAAGTCCTTTGTAAAGAAAGTGCTTTATGAAGTATCTTGTAATAGTTAGTGTAGAGGAAAGGAGACTTAAGAAGGACTCAGCTGGCTTTGAGGATTTGAAGGGCTATTTTGTTAAGAGAGCTGGAGTCAGAGAATAGAACTGGTATCAATACTTAGAAATTGCTTCAGGCAATTATCACCTAGTTAGATAGAAAAGCTATCCAACAATTCAAGGTATCTTAAAGAAGAATTCAGCCAGCTAGGTGGTGCAATGGATAGAATATTGGATAGGTCCTGGAACCAGGAAGGCTCATTTTCATGAGTTCAAATCTGGCCTCAGAAACTTCCTAGCTGTGTGACCCTGGTCAAGTCACTTAACCCTCTTTGCCTCGGTTTCTTCATTTGTAAAATGAACTGGAGAATGAAATGGCAAACTACTATGTCTTTTCCAAGAAACTTCAAAAGAGGTTACAAAGACTCAACAGAACTGAAATGACTAAACAAGAGCAACTAAAATAGAATGATCTACTTGAGCAGTTAGTAAATATTGTCTCCCTTTAGGTCATCAGGTAGACCTACCTGATCATAGATCTAGAGATTTAGAAGGAACCTTAGCAGTTACCTCATCCAAGTATCCCATTTCTCAGAGGAGGAAACCGAGACCTGGGTAAAGTGATTTACCACTAGTCACACAGGAAGTAAATGGAAGAGATGGCTTTTGAATTCAAATCCAGTGTTCTTTCCACCACGTGTGAGAACCCCATTTGTGATTCATGTTACTGAGGGAACTCCTATTTAGAAAATATATTAATATTTTATGTTCCCTCAATTATGTGTAAAAACAATTTTTAACATTCTCTTTTTAAAATTTTGATGTCCCAATTCTCTTCCTCTCTTCCTTCCTCCTTCATTGAAAAGGCAGTTAAGCTTCAACTAGGTAGATTCCTTCCATCTCTGATATTCTGTGATTTCTAAAATTTCAAAGAACCAGTTTCCAAATCTCATTACTTAAGAGTCACGCCTAGTCTTTGACCCCAAACAGTATTTCTCTGGCTTGCCTTACTCACTCCGTTCACTAGATTTGTCCCTAATTGACTTCTGACTGTTTCTAAAAATCTACCCCACCCTGAAAAGACGGAGATTTTCTGCCTTTGAGGCAATTCCAAAAGATGTGCCCAAGTTCTTAAGGTGATTGCTCTAGAAGATGTGAAAACACGTTCTGAACAATGGCAGCATCCCTGGAGTCAATGCAATTCAATTAAAACTTAGTCAGGCCTACTCTGGCTTAGGCACTGGATATACAGACAGCAGCAGGGAATAATGTTTGTTCTCTGGGAGTTGCATTTTACTAAGGGAAATCTCCTTCCTCCTAATAAGGAAATATATCATGTATATAAAGAAAAGACAAAATTATTTGAGGGGCAGGGAGCAGGACGCTAACAACTTAAGGAGTCAGTTTATGGGTTCCAAAGGGGGTGACTTTGAAGAGACAATTTGAGGGAATTGGACTAGGTAATTTCTAAGATTCTTTCAAAGAAAAGGAGATGCTTTCCTTCCTTTGAGTGATTCTACAATTAGTGGAAAAGGTGTTAAATTTCAAGTCAGAACTCCTGCATTCCAGTTCTGCTGCCTGTATGACCTTAGACAAGACCCTTAATCTCCCAGGATCTGTTTACTCTCCTGAAAAGTGAAGGTGGTGCATTGGAATTTTCTTAACTTGGAGTCTGTTAATTTAAAATTTTTATTTTATTTTATTTTTATTTAAAATTTTTTAAAAAATTATTTTGATTAATATGTTTTCCCCAACAGCATCTTATTTTTCCAAATACACACAATGATAGTTTTTGACATTTGTTTTTATAAGATTTTGTGTTCAATTTTTTTCTTCCTCCCTCCTTTTTCTCTCTCTTCCCCAAGGCAGCAAGCAATTTGATATACATTAAACCTGTACAATCCTTTTAAACATATTTCTATATTTGTCATGTTATGCAAGAAAAATCAGACCAAAGGGGAGAAATCCATGAGAAAAAAAAAAACAAGAAAGAAAACAAACAAAAATGGTGAAAATACTATGCTTCAGGCTATATTTAGTCTCCATGGTTCTCTCTCTGGTTGTGGATGACATTTTCTATTCCAAGTCTGTTGGAATTGTCTTGAATCATAGCATTGCTAAGAGCTAAGTGTATCATAGGTGATTATCAATCTTGCTGTTACTGTGTACAATGTTCTCCTAGTTCTTCTTACTTCACTCAGCATCAGTTTATGTAAGTCTTTACAGGCTTTTCTGGAATCAGTTTCCTCATCATTTCTTATAGAACAATACTATTCCCTAACATTCATATATTATAATTTATTCAGCTCTTCTCCAACTGATAGGCACTCAGTTTCCAATTCCTTGCCACTATAAAAAAAGCTGTCACAAACATTTTTGCACATTTTCCCTTTTTACAGTCTCTTTAGGATACAGACCCAGTAGAGACACTACTGGATCAAAGGGTAAGCACAGTTTGATAGCCCTCTGGGCATAGTTCCATATTGCTTTCCAGAATGGTTGGATCACTTCACAACTCCACCAACAATGGACCCACACATTATCTTTTCCTGTCATCTTAGCTAGTCTGAGAAGAATGAGGTAGCAAATTGTTTTAATTTGCAGATAAATATATTTCAATATAGTTTTCTTTGAATCCTATGTGTATTTAATTGTTGACTTTACCAGAATGCTAAAGGGACCCATGGGCAGCTAGATTAGCACAGAAGACAGAACACTGGGTCTGGAGTCAGAAAAGCACATACTAGCTTTACCTTGGACAAGTCACTCTTGCTGCCTCAGATTCCTCAACTGTAAAATGGAAATAATAATAGCACCTACCTTTCAGTATATTGAGAATGAAATGAAATAATATTTGTAAAGTACTTCTCATAGGATCTATGCATAAATACTTATTTGTTCTCTCTCTCTCTCTCTCTCCTCTCTCTCTCTCTCTCTCTCTCTCTCTCTCTCTCTCTCTTTCTCTCTCTGTCACTCTCTCTGTCACTCTCTCTCTCTCTCTCTCGCTCTCTCTCTCGCTCTCTCTCTCTCTTTCTCTCTCTCTCTCTCTCTCTCTCTCTCTCTCTCTCTCTCTCTCTCTCTCTCTCTCTCTCTCTCTCTCTCTCCCTCTCTCTCTCTCCCTCTCTCCCTCTCTCCCTCCCTCCCTCCCTCCCTCCCCATGATACAAAAAAAGATGATGATTACCTATCAGTGCAATTGTTTGATTTTACAGGTCAGGAAACTGAGATCATCAGATCATAGATTTACAGCTAGATAGGGTCTAAGACCACATCAAATCCAACCCCCTGAAGTCCAAGGATTTTAAGGATTAATGCAAAGACAGGGATACCTAGTCAATGGCATAGACATTGTTGGTTAGGGCAAGCATTATCTAATTTTTTTGTCTTTGTATCTCCAGAACCTGGTACAGTGTCTGGCACATAGAAAATGTTTTGATAAGTGCTTGTAGATTTGAATATGTTAATAAAATTTGCTAACAAAAATTGCTCTGTGTTCTGTAGTTCTGTAATTCTATAGTTGTTATTATTATCGCTCCAACAGAATGTAAGCTTTGTGAGGGCAAGGACTTTTTTCTGCTTTCTGTATTCTTAGCACCTAGGACAGCACCTGGGACATAGTAGTTGCATTAATATAGTTGCATTGAATTGGTTAATACAATGATAGCCATTTTATTGGGTGTTCTGTAGTTCTGTAATTCTATAGTTGTTGTTGTTGTTCCATCAGAATGCAAGCTTAGTGAGGGCAGGAACCTTTTTCTGCATTCACTTCCCTAGCACCCTGGACAATGCTTGGCACATAGATATTTTATTCAGGCTTTTTCAGTAAGTTACAAGGACTAACCAGGATCCTTCTTACATAGTTCTCTGTCTCTACTGGAAAAGAACCTAGTAACTAGTAGGGGATACCAGTGAGGGAAGAGTTGGGCTGGTGGACATTTTGTTCGGAGGGCCCTTCTTCAGCAGCCCTGCCCCCTACTTGCTTATACACTCACATACACATCTGTGCAGCAGCTGCAGACCAGGGATCCCAGAGGCCCCAGCTAATTTGTAGAATTACAGGGATTGTGCCTGGCAATGAAGTGGCCCTATTAGTGCTGCTCATGTTAAAAAATTCTCAACTTGATGCCTTCCACATGCTCCTGCTTTATTTTCTTCCTCCTGGGGCTGAGTCCCTAATTAACTCTGGAGGAATTTGACCCCACCCAGTGTGTCCTTAATGTTATGATTTGGGGGAAGATGAGTACGTGTGTGTGTGTGTGTGTGTGTGTGTGTGTGTGTGTGACAGAGAGAGAGAGAGAGAGCTGCTGCTGATGCTAACAAAAAATCATAAGCAAATCGTGCTCTTTTGCTGTTTTTCTGTAATTTTTACTTTTTTCATATAAATATTGGGTTGATAGTGTTTTTAACTATTGTTGTCATTTCCAAATGGTACCATACCTCCCAGCAAACATTACAAATAGAAATAACCTTCTCTTATAACAAAAAATTTAAACAAAAGAAATAACATTGACCATGTTTGACAATTTTGAACCTGTAGTCAACTGTCACTCTATTAAGAAGTGGAATTCTTGTTTTTTTTTTCCCCTAGAAAATGTAAAAATGTATAACTGCAAACAACCTAAAAGTTCTCTGGGTTAAATCCCTTTATTTTATAGTGGAAGAAACAGAACTCAGAGAAGGAAAATGACTTGACCTGGGATCTACTAACACTAAATGCAAAGCAGGACTTGGAACTTAGCTGCCTCACTTTCCCCTTAATGTTCTTTTTTCCTATACATTTCTACCCATTTCTTATGAGGTGGTAAAAAGTCCTTTGAGGAGCAATACATGGATAGTATTATTATTATCAAAGCTTTGTTGCCAATGGAAGATGAGTGGGTCCTGGAAGAGAACAGGGTAGGAATCCTCAAATTTTTACACTTTATGTATGTTTGGACCTGCTGGTCCATTTTACTGACTGGTGTTTATATTTATCTTTTGTTTGGAAGGGCAAAATGACAAATAATTATCTGTCATGTGTAGGTATGAAAGAGAAAAGGTTGAAAATGACCTTGAAATTTGGTCCATGAATGACTGAGAAGAGGATAATGTCTTTGAGACAAATTAAGGCAACCTGGCACAGTGGTGGTAGTACTAGATTTGGAATGAAGAGACTTGAATTTGAATCTCTGGGACTTATGTCCTAAATCAATCCATCAATCAGCAAATACTTATTAAAACACTAATAAGTGTTAGGCATTGCTTAAGGCACTGGGGGTACAAAGACAAAAATCAAATGATCCCTGCCCTCAAGGAGATAAAATACTTAAACACTAGTTATTCATATTATTTTTACCTCAACCTGAGAGATTAATTTATTCAACAATATTACAAACGAGTGACCACCTCATTTTTGAATTTCCCTGGAGAATATTATTAAGAAAGTTATTTCTTATATTGTGATAAATTTTCTTTATTTTTCTTTCTGCTTTTTTCTAAAAGCATATTGCAATGAAATGATGTGAATGCAATTAATTAATTTTGTTTCTGGTTAACTGAGGTTTTGCTACAATTCTTATGTCTGTCTCCTAACATCATCAATGTCTAGCAGAGCTCATCCACAATTGACCCTCCTTGTTTTGCTAAAAAAAAAAAAAAACATGAATAGAATCCAGTCCTTTTATTTTTTATGAGAAACCAGTTCTTTTGATCAGATTGTAGCAGAGCAGACCACCAGACCTCCTTAATATTTGGGTTTATAAATTTTATATATATTAGTTATATTAATATAGTCACGGCATAAGTTGTAAGAGTAGAACAAGGCCTGTTAGAATCAAAACTTAGATTTATTTTGGGTTGGTTTTGGAGAAGAAAATGTTTTTAAAAGGCTAGGCTGGGTAAGTAAAAGGGGATTGAGTAGCATTAGTTAGGGTCCGACCAGGCTCACAGTCTGAAATCAATATACATGGAAACAGAAAACACTAAACTCCCACAAACCCTGAAAGGAAAAAATCCCAAAATTTAGCTGCCAATGTTTTGTGTTAGAAGGCCTTTATCTTTGATGCTTGATTTTTTTCACTGTCTCTCTAGCTTCAGATGAAAGAGAATCATTCATCCCTGTTGTAAGGGAATTCAGATTTGTGTTAGGTGACCTTTGTGGTACCTTTCAAGAAGGAGTTGTGGTGACTCCATAATTAAGGTACTTGTTTTCCAAAGAGCTTCCTGGCATAAGGTAAGATGGGGTAGTAGAAACAATATTAAGCATATTCAGTGTAGACCTACTTTTAATATTTATTTATGTGACCATACATACATCACTGAATTTTTCCAAGCCTGTTTTCTCATCTGTAAAATGGGAGTAATGATTGTTAGTTATGAGTACACATCCGTGGATGGACATCATATTTCCACATTGTTTGGTTCCCAGAGTGAGCATTTCTTATTGAAGGAAATTCATGTGGCTGCACCATTGAGAAGCCTATGTTTGGGCTGAAGATACCAGCTTGATTGGGCAAATATTCTAAAATGAAATCTAACTTAAAAAAAAATCTGAGGGGGCAGCTAGGTGGCGTAGTGGATAGAGCACCAGCCTTGAATTGAGGAGGACCAGAGTTCAAATCTGGTCTCAGACACTTAACACTTCCTAGCTGTGTGACCCTGGGCAAGTCACTTTATCCCAGCCTCAAAAAAAAAAAAATCTGAAAGTTTTGTGTGGTATAGTGGGATGGGATGTAGGGGGAGGGTTGTGACAGTTGACAGACATGACTACAACCAGGAGATCAAAAGAAAGGTGGGGAGGAGATTGAAGTCACATGAAGGCTAAGCAGAAAGTCCAGATGAGACTCCATTATTAGCACATGATGGGTGGAGAGATGGCAGAGATACAGGGTTTAGGTGTAGATGAACAAATTAAGCCTGAACATTTGGAAGCTCCATCTCTAAGTGGACAATGTTTCTAAGTGATTATCTGAAAATGAGAAGACATGGAGAGAGAGATGGAGATGGAGAGAGATGGAAAGGGAGATATGGAGAGGGAAAGATGAGAGAGAGAGAGAGGAGGGGAGGAAGAGAGAAAGGACTTGTCTCTCTGAGAGGTGTGAGATATCAACTGATATTATCAACCAAAATCCTTATTACTTTACTTACTTCTTTGTTATCATTAGGATATTTTGTTTCATTAAGCAATCAATCAATATGTACTAAGTTTCTACTATGTGCTAAACTCTGGGGATCCAGAAGAGGCAAAAGACAAGGAGCTGAAAATCTAAATGACTTAGTTTTGACTTTGTATTGATAAATTGGCTTTGTTTGGTAGAGATAGGAGTGAGGGAGCTCAGAGCCTTTTGGATAATAATAGAACCAAACAAAAAGCATGAACTTGGCTGTGTCTGAGAAGGGGTTACACATGTAGTATTTGCCTTCATCAACATAGAGAGTTCCCAGTGAGGAACTTTGTCAGTGCATGTCAGGGCTTTCTTTGCAATTTATAATCTTAAAGAGTTATCTGAAGCATTGATAGGTTATGGGATGTTTCCAGAGTCACACATACAGTAGGTATCAAAGGTTGGTCTGTAACCCAAGTTTTCCTGATTCTGCGATCGTCTTGCCATTCCCTATAAACCAAGGTGCCTCTCGCTGGGTTATTATGATGCTCAAATGGCATAACACAGCATTTAAAGCCTTAAAATGGCACTAAGATTTTTGGGATAACACTTTGCAGACTTTAAAAATTGCTTTATAAATGGTCAGTTGTAATTACATTCAAGAAAGCCCTTTATTATTTGGAAGACAAGTGGAAAAAATATTAAACTTCATGCCGGTGGACTTGGGTTCAAATATTGGCTTTGCCTCTTACTGCTTGTGAACATGGGCAAATAATCTTTCTAGTCCTGTTTCTCCTCTGTAATAAAAGTGGGCTGCACTAGCTGACCCATGAGTTCTCGTGTAGCTCTAAATCTCGGATGCTATGATCCTTTTATGGACCAGGTCCTAGTTTTCATTATTGGTAAACTGAGACCAAGATAGAGTAAATGTTTCCTACTAAGTCACATGATGTCAGACCTAAGGGCTAGATCCTAAATTTTCTGGTGCCTGATCCAATGCTCTTCCCATGAATGACCAACAGGATGACTTAGAATACTTTAAAAAAAGAAATTGTCCCCAAATCAGTCAGCCAATAAATATTTATTAAGCAATATCAGGCATATAGCACTTCGTTCTGGGGGAACCTAAGGAGGCAAAACACAGACTCTGTCCTCAGAAAGCTCACAACCTAATGGAGAAAGAAACCAACATGTAAAAACTAAATAAAGAATAAATAGGAAATAAGAGAGAAAAAGCACTGGAATCCAGACAGATTGGGCTTCCTGTAGAAATGGAATTTTAATGAGGACTTAAAGAAAACCAGGGGAGCCAGTACATGGAGATAGAAGGAAAGAAAGCATTCCAGGCCTGGAGAGCAGCTAGAGAGAGTGCCCAGGGCTGAGAGATGGAGTGTCACGTTTATGGAACAGCCAGGAAGTTGGTGTCATTGGATCAAAAGGTACATGTTGCAGAGTAATGTATAAGAAGACTTGGGGCAGCAGAGGGGGGGGGCAGTTATGAAAGGCTTTGAATGCTAAACAAGAGATTTCGTATTTGATCCTAGAGGTGATAGGGAACCCCTAAAATTTATTGAGTTGTTCAGCCATTTCAGGGGCTTTGTATCCCTGTTTGGAGTTTTCTTAGCATAAATACTGGAGTAGTTTGCCATTTTCTTCTCTAGCTCATTTTACATATGAGGAAACTGAGGCAAACAGGATTAACTGACTTGCTCAGCATCTGAGACTGTACACGTACTCAGGAGGATGAATCTTCTTGACTCCAGGTGTGACTATCCACTTCATATGTCCATCATATGGTCAGATCTATGCTTTGGGAAAATTACTTTAGTAACTGAATAGAGGATGCATAGGATTGGAGTGGGGAGACAGGGTCAAGTTGAGGCAGGCAGACCTCCTCAGCAGTTATTGCAGTAGTCTAGTTGTGAGGGGATGAAGGTCTTTACTAGAGGGGTGACAGAATCAGAAGGGAGAAGGAGGTTTATGCAAGAGATATTCACCAAGGTGAAATCAATTGACTGTGGAACAGTTTGGATATGGGGGCTAACAGTGAGAAATCCAGGATGATTATTAGGTTGTGAACGTGAGGAGGGTGCATTATATGATATCATAATATCGAAGGTAGAAGAAGAGGAGGACTTAGGGGGAAAGATAATGGTTTAGTCTTGGATATTTTGAGTTTAAGATGTCTATAGGATATCTGGTCCAAGATGTCTGAAAGGCAAATTGGAGAGGAGAGACTGGAGGTCTTCAGAGAGATTAGGGCAGGAGGGGTAGATAAGAGAATCATCAGTATAGAGATGGTAATTAAATGCATGGAACTGATGAAGCAGAGGGAGAAGAGAAGAGGATTCTGGATAGAACTCTTGTGAATCACCAATAATTAGAAGGTATGATCGGAGTGGGTCTGTAGGTGTGAGGAGAACCAGGAGAAAGTGGTTCCCCAAAATCCAGAGAGAAGAGAGATCAAGGAAGAGAGTGACCAATAATGTCAAAGGTTGCAGAGAAGTCAAGGGGAATGGGCACTAGGAAAAGGCCATTAAATTTGATAACTATGAGATCATTAATAACTTTGGAGAGAGCATTTTCCAAGCTATAGAAAAGACTACATTTTGCAAATGGGAGAAATTA
>NC_133622.1:216563575-216648575 GCF_048593235.1 Sminthopsis crassicaudata | reverse complement strand
CTATCTATCATCCACAATCTCCTCCCTGAAGGAATAAAAGGAAGGAATGGACTCCATACAGCTTCCCTCCTTTCCCTCTTCTGCTGTAGAAGTGGCTGGTATCTACTTAGGGTCATTTAAATAATCACTGAGGAAAATTCACTGAGATTTATGAGAGATAATGAAAGTAGAAATTAATGTTTTGTCCAAGGACAGAGAAAGATTCATCTCTGGTGGGGAGTTAGGACTTGTCTAGGAGCGAATGCTGGGATGCTAATGGGGACTGATGTGTTTGCAGGAGGAACTGAAATAGAGATGTGAAGGGACCTTTCAGGACCACAGTGCTTAATATAATTTCAAATGATCCACTTGTCAGTATTGGAAGAGCCGAGTCTAAAAATGCCAACTGGATACCCCAAGCAAGTTGTCTGTTTCGTTGTACCTGGGACCTTTGGGAGAAAGTTGTTTCTTGTAGGGTGTTCTAAATTACTAGCATTTACATAGTATTTTAAGGCACGCAGAGATATTTACTTATATTTTCTCATATGATCCTCCCAACAATTCTCTGAGTTGAGCACAATTATTATCCCCATTTTATATATGAGAAACTTCAGGCTGAGAGGACAAGGGCCTTGCCTGGGCCACACAGCCCAGCATTTGAAATGTCTTCCTAACTCCAATCTCAGCCCTTGAAGCCTTCATAATATGTTTGTTTTGGTTTTGTAAGGAAAGAATTATTTATTTTTTAGCTTTTGTATTCCCGTTACATGGTACAGTGCCTGGTATATAGTAAGCATTTAATAAATACATATCTTTGAATTGGATTGAATGCTTTCTCACATCCATGCCTTTGTTTGAGTTGTTTCCTATGTTTAGAGTTGAATTTTCATCCAATCTTTAAAAGCAAACTTAAATCTCCTTTCCATCTTTAATTTTATGAACTCTGCATTTGCAATCAGAGAAATGATCTCAGTATTCTACAAGAGAGTTGGGTTATTGATGTGATCTTAGTTTTCCTAGGTGGCAGCTGGGAAATTCAAGAAAGTAAGAAAATCCCACAAAAAAATACATAGGGCCTGGCTGGTATAAAGCAGTGCTTCCCATCAAGTCTATATCATCTACTTCTTTCTCAAAGATAAACAAGATACGAAGGAGGGGATGCCATGATTCCCACTGGTCTTTGTTTTAGTTCTGAATGCCTTAGAGTGAATGTAAATAATAATTCCAGGTTGATTATTTTTAAACATTTAACTTAGTTTTTTGATTAAGTAAAAAAAAAATCATTTCTTACCTAGATTTAATCACAGAATGAGTCCTTGCCTCCATCAAACTGGTCATAGTCTCCCACTGCATCTGGGGCCATTTCCAGTCATCCTGATCTATATCTGGTGACTGGATCCAGATGGTTCTGGAGGGGAAGATGAACAGGTGACCTTGCACAGCCCTCCCTCACTTACATCCATCTTCATGTTGTGGTATCACCTCCCTGATGTCATGATCATCTTTGAGAACGAAAGACAAATAACATCATCATCTACTACTCTCCTTCATATTGTTTGTGCTCCTGAAATATTGTCTGTACCCCATTTGGGGGGGAGGGCCCCATCAAAAAAACTTAATTATAATTAAGACAGGAAAAGCTTTGATTACCTCAACTGGAAGAAAGAAGAAAAAGAAAACCAGTGATTATGTCAAAATGTTCAGCCAGACCTCACACAAAATTTTATTCAATACAAGTAACTAAATAAATTCAGTTTCATTCTTCTCTCAAAAAATAAAAAAGATATCTATTGGGTAGTGCCATGTTTGTCATTATCTTTAAATGGAAATTCTATGGAGAAATAAATACAGGGAATTCTATTCCCTCGTTGTTCAGATTCTCATTGTCTTTTTACCCAGAAAACTGCAACAATTTCTAACAGCTGCCAAATGGGTATTTCTGATTTGGTTTTAATTCGGTTTCTCCTTTACTTAAAAATCTTCAGTGTCTCCCAATTGTCCCTGTCTAAAAATATAACATCCTCAGATCAACATTTTAAGAATTCAGTATCCTGGCCCTTTGGCCCCTACCTATATACCTTGCTAGTTTCATTTCATACACACTTTCTGTTGTCTCCTGTCAAGCTGATCTGTGAATCGTCCCTCCTGCTCACAAGCTAAAAGTATGAACAATCTCCTTGCTTTTTTTTGCTAAAAGTATGAACAATTTCCTTGCTTTTTTTTTTCATAGAAATCTTGATGCCCTTCACAGCTCAGTTTAGGGAGTTGGTCTCCCCATCAATTGCTAGTGTTTTCTCTTCTGAAATTACTTGGTATTTACTTTGCAAATTGCTTAACTCACTTACTTATCTATGAGAACATTGTCTTCTCCCAGTAGAATATAAAATTTTGTAAGACAAAGAAGGACTATGTACTTTTTAATCTTTGCATTAACCATCATATGGCATAGTGCCTAGTACATAATAAGTGTTTAATAAATGCCTCTCTTTCAATTGAATGCTTTATTACTTCCAAGCCTTTGTTTAGACTGTTTCCTACGCCTGGAGCACCTTTCTTCCTCTTTTTTGTCTGCTGAATTCCCATCCTTTCTATAAAAAAAGCAAACTCAGATGCCATGCCCCTTCTTCCATGAAGTCTTCTCTGATCCTCTCTACCATGAACAATTTTCTTTTTTTTATTATAGCTTTTTATTGACAGAACATGTGCGTGGGTAATTTTTGCATCATTGTCCCTTGTGCTCACTTCTATTCCAACTTTTCCCTTCCCTCCCTCCACCCCATCCCCTAGATGGCAGGCAGTCTCATACATGTTAAACATGTTAAAGTATATCTTAGATACAATATATGTGTGCAGATCCGTACAGTTCTCTTGTTGCACAAGAAAAATTGGATCATGAACAACTTTCACTCTCATATCTCACATAGAAGTTTGTTTATGGCTTTGATTCCACCAGCAGACACTACCTTGAAAGGGCTTGAGGGTCTCAGTTTCAAGTTGATAGAGTACTGAATTTGGAATCAGGAGGATATCTTCATTAATTCAAATCTGGCCTTAGACGCCTACTAGCTGTGTGACCCTGGTCAAAGTTACTTCACTAACCTTGTTTGCCTTGGTTCCTTCATCTGTAAAATAGCTGGAAAAGGAATTGGCAAACCACTTCAGTATCTCTGCCAAGAAAACCCCAAATGGGCCACAGAGAATCAGCCATGACCAATAAAACAACTGAACAACATCTGCTAGTTACAATCAATGTGACCTTAGATCAGTAACTCTGACTCTTAGGGCCTCAGCTTCTTCAATTGTAAAATGAGGGGATAGAGCTAGGTGATTTGTTGGACCCCTTCCAGATCTAAATCTGTGATCTTACTGTTTATTGCAGTTATCTAGATATAGATCATGCATCTCAACTAGGCTGTGACCTTTAGGAGAGTAGGAAAAGACCATATCTTCTTAACCTTGCATTTCTCCCAGCACATCACACAGTTGGCCCTTACTGAATGTTGAATTGATTTGAACTTCAACTCTATAATTCTATGATGGAGTTTTGATTTCATGTGCTAAGGATTAATCCTCTCTTGAGGAAATTTTGGCTCTGTTTTTTCTAGTATTTTTCATCACCAAAAGGAATGTCAGTACTATTTTTTGAACTTGCCTGTTTGACCACATTCTCCCTACACAAATCTCCTGGCTTCTTGGAACCCATGTGCATCACCATCATCTGAATGTTTGAGTCATCCAGAGACCATCATGCCGAGCTTACTCAAAAAAAAAAAAATAAGGCCATTGACGAATGGTCATTTAATAATCTGCAAACATGACTCTTAGCCCTGGATGTCTTTGGTGTTTAATGTACTTGATATATTGTGCAAAAGAAAGGGACTGAAGTAGTGGGAAGGAGCTCAGACGTGCTATATGTTTGGACAGGAAAATGCATTTTGGTTTAGACAAGTGTCTGTAAAAGTAAGAGACTTATGGGAAATGTCAAAAATATGTCTGTTTAAAAGCTCAAAACAAAGTGAGCAGCCCCCATTTTGGTCATGGTTAGTCAAGTTTCTTGGCCCTTCCTCTTAAATACACTGTCTGGAATACCATTTTCACTGCATGAAACTAAACAGTTTGAAAAATAATATTCATCCTGGTCCTTCTCAGGAAGAGGAGCACATCTGTAACCGATCACAGACTCTCTTAATAGATGAAGGTGTATATATGACAAGCTTCTTGGACAAGGGATGTCAAAAGATCTGTGCCATAAACCACAGATACAATGGATAAATAGAAATGTGTTTATGGCTCAAAGGTGGTTTTGTGCTCTCTGGGAGTAAAAATGGAGAAGTATCTTCTTACTGCCTTGAATTTTGTTAGTCCTTACCATGGATTGCTCCCTTTTCAAAGAGCTGGCCTATGCTTCTGCAGCCACAACAAATGCTGTAAACTTCACATCTGCCCCATCAAAAATGTGAAATGAAGTTTAGGAGGGAATGGTCTGGGTGGAAGCCAGCTTAAGGCTTACTGAGGCTTCTTGAATAGAGAGGTTTGTCCTCTTCGTTTGATTGCAAGGTGGGGTAACTTTATAGGATTATAGGCAGGAAAGAAAGAGACCTTTGAACTTATTTAAACTTCCATCCATTCATTTAAATCTTATTTTACAGTTGGGGAAGCTGAGGCTCATAGTACTATTTTGACTTGCTTCAGGTCACACAAGTAGTCAGTCTCTGTCAGACGAACTAGAAATTGCAACAGATTGGAATTAACTCTTTCACAGGCCCTGTCAATTGAACCAATTAGCAGAATTCTTTAAAAAAAACATTTTTAAAAACTGGAAAAGATGATTTTAATCAATCTTTTGTTTTCATATAATTTTTTTCATTTCTTTAAAAAATTTAAAATTATTTTTATACACACATATTATTCCCCCATTACATGCTAAAATATATATAGCATATTTTTAAAAAGTTTTGAATCCAAGATTTTTTTATGAAAAATGTAATTCAGCCTGCCAACATTCAGTCAATCATCTTTTTCTGTGCTGTATGTTGCACTGGTTTCTAGGGATATAGATACAAAAAGGAAACTGCTCCTGTCTCAAAAAGCTTATATTTTTTTGCATCCTACAGAAGGATTTTTAGGACAATGAATAGGTTAGAGATCTGGACTCTCCTTGATTCAGGAACTCTCTTTACCGGCTGTAACCTTGTCTGTGACTTAGCATTAACCCGAGCTTTTGAAATATTAAGATACTTGCCACAAAGATCATAGGAGCCTAATACAATTCAGGAAGCCCATCGATGATCGAATCGTCAAAGAGACAGGATGGGGGCCCAGTTCTTGCTTCCAAAGCCAATACCCTCTCCATTACAACACTCTGACTCTCATTAAGTGCTCGGAAAGATGATTGATTTCTGGGTACCATGCCAATTTATCAGTTATAGCCCAATAATTCCTTTTACTGTATCAGCACTGAGACGATGAAGGCCTATTTTCCCTTTGGCGCCAAGGACATTAGCTGAGCAGGAAGCCTTTGTTGCTTTGCTAGGGAGTTCTAAAAGCACAGTGTTGCCATTTTTTTTAAAGCATGGTGGACCGCTCTGAAGGCCTATGATTAGCTAAGCAGTTCTCAGCATCAATTTTCAGGGAAGTGGCTTTGTGTTGGAGGAGCGATGGAAATAAGTGAACCTTGGAAGGTCTCAATTTCACTTAAAACCTTCATTAAAAACCTGGCTATTGTGTGAGCCAAGACAAGAACACAATGGGTTGAATCCAACAAGGGATTTGGTTCAGTCAGTGATGCGGCATCTCTTGGAGCCTGCTTTGAGAAAAAGAATCCATAGTGGCTTGTCCAGTACAATATGGAGGCGGTTTTTTTTAGGTCTGAAAGTGAGAGTTTGGGAGCCCCCATAGAGAGCAGATAATCTACTATTTTTGTAGGGATTAGTATAGCCCCTATGGAGAGATCTGGACCAAAAGGGTGAGAAACAAAGGATGATCATTCTGATATGAGACCACAGGTGATGGGAGACCTATTTAAGGCCAGAAGGGACCTGAAGGGAAAAAAAAAAAAAAAAAAAAAGCAGACAGGAAATGTCTCAATGAATTTCCCATTGAAGAAAGGCTAGGTGTACATTTGAATAACAATGCAAACACCTGGAGTCTAGTTGCTAAAAAGCAGATTGGCTAAGCAAAGCAGAGCATGGCACAGGGGGGCCCGGTGGAGTCCTGGCAGAGGTCACAGTTCACATGGCCTTTCTTCACAAACCCACCTGTCCACTTACCTTGCTTGGGCCATGGAACTTCCACCAAGTGGAAGAAAGTGCTTTAGAAGCCACAGAGAGTTATGAAATGATGTTATTATTAACCTAATAAGCTATACCTAGTGAGTATTCAATATGGGGTTTATTGAATTAATATAGTTCATTCCCAAACAACCTGAAGCTCAGAGTAAAATAAGTCAAAATTGCAGGAAAGTGAAACAGAAAAAACTAGAGTTGAGAGAGTCATTGTCTCTATGAGAACCAAATTTGGATCCGGGCCTTACCATTTGCTATAAGTCAGTTTTTGGTAGAGCTTTAATAAGCATGGGTAAATGGGATTTTCATTCAGTGGGGCTAACCCAGCACCATACCTACTTCCTCTGTTGGAAGGCACAATTCCTTCTTGTGTTGATATGGGAAGGATGAATGTGTTTTCCGCAACTTCCCTGTGGAATTACCTCCCGAGCAAACTGGATATACCTTTGAACGTAGATAATTGTTTGCATGTTGTATATCTCATCCAAATGTAAGCTCCTTGAGGACAGGCGGCGGGTTTTGTGCCCTTTTGTATGTCCTGGATGCTTAGCACAGTCTGGTATGCTTGGAAAACAGTTAACAAAAGCTCCCTTGACTCTATCACTGACTGTAGCAACTGTAGTTTCCATGTATCTCTCTCAGGTTTAGGTTATTTTGTTCCACTGCCCTAAACCTGTTCTCACTCCTGGTGCAACAATATCTATGGTTTGAATGTTCTCTGTATCCCTTCCAATCCCTCCCAAAAAAGGTTTTTATTTTTGTTTTTTGGTTTTTTTTTTTTGAGATAATGTAATACAGGCCAGGCTCTATGCAAATGCATATCTGAAAGGCATTTCTGCCTTTGATCCTCAGTTTCTTTTTCTCTAAAATGGGTATGTTAATGTTTACTGTCCCCAAATTACAGGTTTATTATAGGGGAGTCAGATGAGGTAGTGATTTAAAGGTTCTTTGTAACCTTCAAGCTCTGTTTAATGGGAAAAGAATTATTGTCATCTTTACCATTGGCTGAAAGACTTTCTGTCAGAGGGGAGGTTATTTTTGCCTGCAGTGTAGAATATAGGGAAAGGACCAGACCTTTTATTTGGAATCCTCCTGTGGTTAAAGGAGAGAGTTTTGTTTTATCAGCTCCTTTCCAATCAACGTAATCAAATCAGTTATAATTGTTGGCTTTAACTCTTAAGCGATCTCATTGAGCAAACCAGTGAACTAGATAAGACTTCATTCATTTATTAACTGCTTGGTCCTAAATTACTGTTGTCCCTTCTTCCGGCTACTCTTCTCCCTGGAAAAAGACCCCAGCTGGCCAGATGCTAGTGCCTTCCATCCCTTCTAGTCACCCCTTCCCCTATTATTTGACATTGGTTTTGTCTACAGCTTGTGTGTGTGCACAATGCAATACACACATGTGTAAATATTATACACAATTATATATCACATAACATTATATATCATATAATATTACAATAATAGCTTACAAAATGGATTCAAATATAAACATATATGCATGTATGTATATTGTGCGTGTTGGTTTATGTATGTATATATATATATATGTATATATATATAGATGGGTATCTACACGCACATGTAGATACTCTTATGCATTTTGTCTCCCCTACAGATCATAAGCTCCCCATTTGTGTCTCTATGGTCAGAGACAAGCAAAAAGTCTGGCACGTGGTAGATTGCCTGATTGATCCATCCTAGCTCCTTCTAGCCTGTTATCTTTGATCTTTTTGAGAATCTTTTGATTCTCAGTCTTCCCCATTTGTGTCTTTGCTCCAGCTAGATTGTCTGTAAATGCTGGCAAAGTCAATTTTGAAATCCCACAAACATTTGTAAAGCACCTACAACGTGCAAATCTCTCTGTTAAGGCTTTAGCTGGTGAGACTTTCGGGCAAGGTATTTTTTTTTTTAAATAAAGCCTTTTATTTTCAAAACATAGGCAAGGATAATTTTTTCAATATTGACACTTGCATAGCCTTGTATTTCAGATTTTCTCCTCTTTCCCCCCACTCTCTCTTCTACATAGCAGACAATCTAGTATATGGTAAATATGTTAAAATATATGTTAAATCCATTATGTATAAACATATTTATACAATTCTCTTGCTGCATAAGAGAAATCAGATCAAAAAAAGAAAGTAAATGAGTAAGAAAACAAAATGCAAGCAAACAACAACAAGAGTGATTATGTTAATGCTTACTATGTATCTGGCACCGTACTGGGCACTGGAATTACAAATACCTATGAGGAAAGATATTCCGGTCCTTAATTTACATTTAAATGCAGAATAAGATTCCACACCATCTTTCCAGCTTCTTTAGACATCATCTCTCTTCCCCAAACTTTTTGAACCAGGCTGGCCTTCTCTGTGTTTCTTTCCCATGACCCTCCTAAGTATTGTCTCCATGCCTTTGTGTTGGCCATTCTCCACATATGAAATGCACTCCCTCTTTATCTGTACCTCACAGAATTTCTTAGTTCCCACAGTCCTCTCTCTGAGTACAGATGGCTCTCTTCATCACAAGATCGTTGGAACTGGCCTGTATCGTCTTATAGTTGGAAAGAGTCATGTCCATCAGAATTGATCATTGTATGATATTGATATTGCTGTGTATGATGATCTCTTGATTCTGCTCATTTCACTCAGCATCAGTTCATATAAGTCTCTTCAGACCTCTCTGAATTCATCCTGCTGATCATTTCTTATAGAATAATAACATTCCATAACATTCATATACCATAACTTACTCAGCCATTCCCCAACTGATGGGCATCCACTCAGTTTCCAGTTTTTTGTCACTACAAAGAGGGCTGCCACAAACCTTTTTGCACATGTGGGTCTCTTTCCCGTCTTTAAAATCTCTTTGGGATACAAGCCCAGTAGAGCTTTGAGCATAGTTCTGAATAGGGCAGGGGTTTTTAATCTGGCATTTGTGACTTTTGAAAATTATATATATTATTATATGTATTTTGATAATTGTTTCAATATAATCTTGTTTCCTTTGTAATCCCATGTATTTTATTTCATTCATCTAAAAACATTCTGAGAAGGGGGTCTATAGCTTTTTTAGGCTGCCAAGGAGTCCACAACAGAAGAAAAGTTAAGAATCTTGGTTTAAGGTTTAATGTCCTAAAGAGTATTTATATTTTAATGTGGAACATATCTAGAAAACAGAAAGATCTTTAGAACCTCTCCAATGGTCGAATTTCAGGCAGTGTAACAGGATTGTGAGAGTCTTCAAGTTTAGGCTAGGCAACCACTGGCCCAGAATATTGAATGTTGGCTACCCAATTGGATATTGAATATTGGAGTGGAGACTCTTTTTATGTATGAATTGGACTAGATGACCACTGATCCCACAAATTCTGCTATTGTGTGATTTTTAGAAATATTGGGCTGGTCAGGGGCCCTTCACATCATGGTGCGGAGCTAGCTATCCACTCTGTGTACTTCAGAAGCCTCAATTCACTTGGCAAGAACTTTCTGATAGTAAGATTTTAAGTCGGACAGCAAGATTGCACAAAGTTGAATAAAGAATTGTGTGTGGAGTCAGGGAGGTCTAAATTCAAATCTTAACCTCAAACACTATCTGGCTTACTTTAGATGAATCCTTTAAACTATACTTGCCTTAGTTTCTCTAGATGTAAGATAGAGTCATAATTGCACTTAACATGTAGGACTGGTCCTCAAACTTTTTAAATAGGGGGCCAGTTCCCTGTCCCTCAGACTGTGGAAGGGCTGGACTATAGTAAAAACAAAAGCTCACACTCTGTCTCCGCCCCTCAGCCCATTTGCCATAACCCGGCGGGCCCATAAACATCCTCAGTGGGTGCATGTGGTTCAAGGGCCGTAGTTTGAGAACCCCTGCCTATACTTGCCTCAGTTTCCCCAGATGTAAGATAGGGTCATAATTGTACCTAACATGTAGATTATTATGAATATCAAATGGGATCTTATCTCTAAAGTACTTAGTATAGTACATGGTATATAATAAGTGCCCAACAAAGGTATATTCTCTTTCCCTTTCCCTCCATATACAAGTTAGGATGTAATAACACAGCCCGTGTGTGTGTGTGTGTGTGTGTGTGTAAAGATGGCTTGCAGAACCAATGACATAAGGCTGGAAGGGACTCTAGAAATCATCTAGTCTAGCCTACTTATTTTTACAGATGAAGGCACTGAGACCAGAGCAATTGAATAACTTGCCTAATATTATATGGCTAATACAAGGCAATAGTTATTCCTCTTGACTCTAAGGAAGGCTTTGTCTGGAGAATGGTGTGCTTGTAGGGCCAATGGAAAAAGGGTGATATTGGAGAAAGATTTCAAGAAGAAACAGTTGCCTGGCTTTTTGGAAGGGGGGAGCAAGGTAAATGAGGTTAAGTGACTTACCTAGGGTCACACAGCTTATAAGTATTAAGAATCTTAGACTGCCCTTGAACTCAGGTTCTCCTGACTTTAGGACCAGTGTTCTATTCGTTTTTCAAAGAGAATATTTGTTGCTTCAGGCTAAAGTATCTGTGGGGTTGGGGTTGGTTGACTTGATGATTGAAAAACTAATCTAGATCCAATGATAGGAAGAATAGAAGAAGGGCTGATGATTGTGGTGAGAGTGTGTATACTCAATATGTTTGGGGATAAGGAAAGAGGAGAGAGCAGTTTGTTAGAGGAATGAAGGGGGCTTCAGGGTCCTATGCTGAATTAGTGAAAGGTAAACAGGGTGAGTGAGGAGAGGGCCAAGTGAAGGGCTTGAGAGTCTTAGCAATGGCCTGGGACCTACTGGGAGGAGTGACATCTTTGGGTGTGTCTTTATGTGGTAGTGTGATACTAGATCCTGACTTGGTTCACCCCCAGCAAATACTAGCACAGTCTGAGCAATGATTAATAGGCCATAAAATCCAAATCTGTATGCTACATCCTATCTACATGTGGGCGTCTTAACTTCTCATGGTTTCTTTTTGTGAAGAGATTGTCCAGGGTGTGGAGGTCTGGTGCAAAGTTTGCTCGATAGGGCGTAGGTTTCAAGAAACCCATTAGAAAATAACAGTTGACATTTATTTAACTTTCAAAAGTTTGCAAAACACCCCATATACACGATGCCCTTTGAGCTTCACACCAAACATGTGAGGTGGATACTATGGATATTATCTCCTTTTACCAACAGGGAAATTGAGGCACATAGAGGTGGCTTGCCCATGAATGGCGTTGATCCTCAGTCTTAAATATGCTAAGTCCAGCATTCTACATGTCATACTATTCTGGTCTTACTTATGGGTAATAGAAACCCATTGCTATTCCTGAAAAAACAAGAACAATTACCTTCCCTTCAAGTGGCAGGATCTTTTCTAATACATTTTATTATTGATTAAAATATCCATGGTCTAAAGGAAAAAAAGTAAGTTGAGGATGAAGGAAAACCACAATAACATATTTTAAAATATTTTATTTATATTATATATTTATATTTTATTAAGCATCTATTTTGTATAAATCATTATGGGAGTCATGGAGATATAATTATAATTTATCAACAAGCATATTGTCTAAGATCCTGGGGGGGGGGGGAAATGGAACTTTTAACAAAAAAAAGTTAAAAAGATCCTATTTCTAGATAAAGCTTACTATTTGTTATTCCACTGGTTGCCTGGGAAGACTTCTGTCCTGCTCCTGCTGGTTTCAGGTCTGAGGGGAGGGAAACAAGGACAAGAGCTTCAGAGAAAGCCTCTGGTTCTAATCCGGTATCACATTCAGAAATGGAGTTTCTCCTCTTGGGAGTTCACTCTCTTATCCCTTGTTCCCTAACATCCCTAAAATGATTCTTGGGTGATAATATGTCAAGTGGAAGGTTGAGCCAGTCCTGGTCAAGAGTGGATATGTCTAGGACATCCTACCAAAGTGTCAGAGGTCGAAATGACAAAGGGAGATATCAGGGAAGGAATCTGGCACTGCAAGGATCCAAATATAATGTTCTCTTTTCTCTAAGTTGTAGTCATTCTCTTGGGGAGCTTTTGGAGGCAGTCTTGGCTTTAGTTCCAGTTCCAATAGTCCCAAAATGTAGCCACGAGTTAAAGTCCAGATCCTCTATTGAGTCCTTCAAAATCCTGAATCTTTTCCTGGGGCCTGGTTGGCTTTAGTAGAGGCCTATCTCTCTCCTTGGGTCAGAATGTCTCCAGCCAGCTTCAGTCTCTAGCTCCCTCTGAATCCAAAGCCTCCAGCCAGCACGAAGGTAGACGTGGGATAGAGTTAAAACAAGCAAGTTAAAAACAAGCACATACTTAGGATCATGTGATACATCACTTGGGCAGGCAAAACATCCTTAGGGGGTAAACGGTAAAGCTGACACTTAAATTTAAGAGAGCTCCTATGGGATTTTCCTTGCTGTGTGTTAATTAGCCATCTCTAGAGAGTATATATGGAAGGAACAGTTAGGGACCTGGGGATTATTGTTGAAGCAATCTGAGCCAGGACCTTGATGTATTAATTAGGCGGTCATTAAATGGCACAGAAAGATTTTGATAGTTACAGGCTGATCCATTTTGTCTGTGGCTACTGTCTGTGGTACCTCAGGTGAATGAAGAAGTCAGAGGCCACGACAGCCTCTCTGGTAGGCAGAGAAGGCAGACAGGTCGGTTTCTATCTGTAAATTTATTTCTCCCAGTACAAAAGGATGAGAGAAATGGAACCTATGAAATGTGACTTGAACTGTACCTAACAGGTGCCTTTAAATGTATCTCAATCCTATCACACTTACTACTGTTCTACCATCAGAGAGCCTCACACTCCTGAGAAAGATGGGTGTGCTGGTAAATGTTTTACAACAAGTTTTTCTGCATGTCGCACTTTTAAGTTTAATCTTCATCATTAAGATTTCTCCATCACTTTCTGAAGTCTAGACAATCAACAGCACAATAAATCAAGGTCTGATTGATAACATTAGCAATCAACTCCCCAGAGTTCAAACTGACTCAAACACAACCTGATGCCTTTTATCAGCAAATGTCTTAGTACTGTGCCTTCCTGTTGTAGAAGCTTAGGAAATATTTCTTGAGTTGTTAAACTGAATTTGCAGGAATTAGCTGACAATCATTGAGAGAAATGTCCTATGAAGAGGGGAAAACAGGAAGGAATGCAAGGTATTGGTGGGGAGGTGTTGGGAGGGGACACAAAGGATAAAGCATTTTAAATGTATTTTGAATTCAGATCTTTCTGATTCCAAGTCTAGCACTCTATCTACTTTCACCTAGCTGCCTCGATACAGCATGTAGACAGATAAGTAATTTGGGGAAGGGAGAGACTAATTATTAGAGAGGGTTTCCATCTTCTCTCTTTCCTCAGTAAACCTTTCTATATAATGAAAAAAAATTAATAGTGATATAAAAACAACTTAACATTGCCACTATATCTGACAACATATTTAACATCGTTATACTCGATTATTATAATCAATAATAATGATTATTATTATTAGATAATACCTATCTACCTATCTAAGGATAAGAGAAACATTTCCTCCTCTCTTTTCCCTCAACCAAGATTGATTTTTGTAATTATAGCATCCAGGGTGATTTTATTTTAACATCTCATTTTATAATCCAGGAAACTTTAGAATGGTTTAGTCAAATTCATATAAGAAATTTGTGGCAAAATCCCAGGTTTTTGGACTATAAATTGTATTCTTTCTAATGCTCTATGCTGGTTCAGAGAGCTGAAAATTTCAAGGTATTCTGATAATTTTTCTTGCTTTCTATATGTAGCACCTCTTCAGCGATGCTTTCCCAACTTGGATTCATGGGTTGGGTTCTCAGAAGAGTTATTGCTTATGTCTCTGTCTCTCTCTGTCTCTTTCTGTCTCTATCTCTCTTTTTACAATCCAGGAGTAATCCTAAGGGGCTAGACTTCAAGCTCTGTTACATATGAGCCCCCACCATGGACTTAACAATGAGCCAATAGACTTAATTGGCTTTTAGAAAAAACATTAATTAAAATGGTTGTGATGAGAGTGCTGGGCCTGAAGTCAGGAAGACTCCTCTTTCAAGTTCAAATGGCCCCAGACTCTGGGCAAGTCACTTCTGTGACTCTCTGAAAAAATGACTTGGAGAAGGAAATGGCAAACTGCTCCAGTGTCTTTGCCAAAAAAAAAATGGGATCACAAAGAGTAGACAAGATTGAAAATAACTGAACAACAAATTTTATTTAAATAGTATGTAGTAAGAGTAGTTGGTACAAAACATTTTTCACTCCTCTCTCTGAAGCACTACATCCCCCCAAATAAACACAAGGTCCATAAGAAAAGTGGACTCAAATACAGTAAAATGGTAATGATGTACACCTGTAGAGCACACACGTGACAAAGGGATGGCTCACAACTCCTGAAGCTTTATGGCTGGAAAGTTTTTTCATCAGTCTATAGCCTGCATTTTTTTCTCATGGAAGGAGATGATACTCCTTGAAGAGTATCTTTCCAGTCTTTTCCAAGACTATTTTTCCACAGTCATTTGTTGTTGTTTGATTTTAGGCTTCTTGAGGAAAGGGATTGTCTTTTGTCCCTTTTTGTAATTCCAACATTTAACACAGTGCCTGGCACATAGTAGACACTTAAATATTGATTCGTTGATGGATGTGTCATGCTTTTTCTGGTTGAATGTTGCTTTCTATTGACCCAGGCTTTCTGATTCTGACCAGATGCTTTCTGCTACTGTCCAGGCTTGATAATCGCATGATCAAAGAAGAGAAAATTTAGAAGAAATTTATCTTTCTCTTTTCAATTTATCACTCAAGACTTAGAACTTTTAACTCTTGAACTTGGAGGACTCCCCGGCTATCTAACTTGTCACTGTTGAAATTCCTTTTGCTCCATGAAATGATCTAGCTTAACACTCCCATCCTCCCCTTTAGGAACAGATTTTTTTTTAAAGTTTTTTTTTTTAATTTTCAAAAGATATGCATGGATAATTCTTCAACATTAACCCTTGCAAATCCCTGTGTTCCAATTCCCCCCTTCTCCCCACCCCTCTCCTAGAGAGCAAATAATCCAATATATGTTAAACATGGTAAAAATGTTAAATCCAATATATGCATACATATTTAAATAATTATCTTGATGCACAAGAAAAATCAGATCACAAAGGGAAAAAACGAGAAAGAAAATAATATATAAACAAACAACAACAAAAAAGTGAAAATGCTATGTTGTGAATCACAGTTCCCACAGTCTTCTCTCTGGGTGAAGATGGCTCTCTTCATCTCAAAAGGTCATTGGAACTGGTCTGAATTGTCACGTTTAAAACTCTCATTTTACAGATGAGACAACTAAGGCCCGATAGGGGCTAGCAATTTGTTCAACATTTCCCAGAAGACAATATGTCACAGAGCAAATTGCTCATACATAGGAAGGAACAACATGGTCCTATGATATCACCAATCAATCTCCTGGTCTCTTCTTAATTTGTAATTATTAAAGCTATTCTAGGAGTCTACTTCCATTCATGGGCAGACTTAATTTGTAATTATTAAAGCTATTCTGGAGTCTACTTCCCCTGATGGGTAGACAATTTATAATTATTAAAGCTATTCTAGAATCTATTTCCATTGATGGGTGGATTTAATTTGTAATTATTAAAGCTATTCTGGAGTCTACTTCCACTGATGGACAGACTTAATTTGTAATTATTAAAGCTATTCTAGAATCTATTTCCATTGAAGGACAGACTTAATTTGTAATTATTTAAACTATTCTGGAGTCTACTTCCATTGATGGGTGGACTTAATTTGTAATTATTAAAGCTATTCTAGAATCTATTTCCCCTGATGGGTAGACAATTTATAATTATTAAAGCTATTCTAGAATCTATTTCCACTGATGGGTGGACTTAATTTGTAATTATTAAAGCTATTCTGGAGTCTACTTCCACTGATGGTCACTCTACCATGGGGATAGGACTTAAGTAACCTGGGATAGAGTTTTAGCCCCGTGAATGACCAAAGGTCATCAGTGTTTGCTGTCTGAGTCACACCCTTTTTGGAAGTTTGCTCCTATGGCCATAGGTCCAACGCCTGGATTCCTGGAACCCGACTGAACACTCTGGGCATCTGTGCTCCTTATAGAGTATTAGTCACCCTGTAAAAGCTACTTATTAAAGGAAACATTATAATTTATTCCCACTTCATATTTCAGGCCTGGAAAGTTTGACATATTTGTGGAGGTTGGAGGGTAAGGATTATAGACTTTCAATCAGCTAAATGTTCCCGTCATGAAGACAGGGTGGGGAGGGGAGTTCAGGCTGAGGACACATCATCCCTCGGAGCCTGGAGCCTTTGCTCCTAAGGGACCCATCAACATAATCGGAACTTGAAAGGCACATTTGGTCAGCCAATATTTTGGATTCTCTCTTCTTGCCTTTTGCCCTCAGCTTGAGATCTGGCGCAATCACCTGTTCTCCTCCCTAGAAACCCCATGAAGGCACTAATGTTATTGATGTTTCTGGAGGGAAGGTAAAGGCACCGGCTCCGCCACTCTAGGAGTCCGGCCTGGTTGGCTAGAAGCCTTTGCTCTGACCAGCTGGACTGAGTTTCCTTCCTTAGGACAGAGTGTTTTTAATTATTTCTAAAGGGTGTTTTGGATAGTTTCATGGGCTGGGTTTTCATAACTGAGAGAGGCAGCTTGCCCAGAGTTTAGAAATAATTTCAACCAATGGACTTTTAATTGAAACACTCCTTGTGAGATGCTCCTTTGCTTTGCTTGTTAAGAGCGATGCAGAGCCGGGTGCTGTGCTGCCCCCATTTCCCCTGGGAAGTACCATGTCAAATTTTCCCTTAGGGAGATGAATGAGGTTCACTGTCCAAGATTAGCTGTGTGGGATCTGTTAAAGTGCTCTGAGATACAGAGGTCAGCTTGGGACTTGAGATCATTTAGTCTGATGGCTTCATTTTTCAGATTGAGGAAACTGAGGACACTAGGCTAAAAAGTTTGAGGACCATTGCATCTGGACACTAAGTGTCAGGAGCTGATGCAATCTTAGGCTGAAGCAGGTTGTCAAGAGGAGACAGGTGAATGGACTGTATTTTGTCCTGATCATAAAATACCTAAAATATTGGGTTCAGTTCTAGTCACCGCGTTTTAGAAAGGATATTGATGAACACAAGAGTGTCTAGATGGTGGAGACCCTTGAAATACTGCCTTGTTGAGGATCCATTGATGGAATTAGGGATATTTTAGCTGGAAAAGGGATGAGATGTAGATGGGGTATGGTAGACATCTCTAAGTATTTAGAGGGATATCATGTGAAAGAAGAGTTGGAGGTATTCTTCTTGGCTCCAGAAGGCAAAACCAGGAGCAATGGGTAGTAGATTTAAATTTGGCCTAAAGTCGGAAAAATTCCTAACCAATTAATCAAAACTACCCTTAAATGAAGAGGGTTCTTTGCGAGGTAGTGGGTTTCCTTTTCCCTGGAGGCCTTCAAGCAAAGACTAGATGACTCCTTAGTGAGTTTGTTATTAAATAGATTATTTTTTTCACAATAGGCTGGTCTATATGATTTTTGAGATCCCTTTAGTCTGGGATTTTAATGGGAAGGGGAAAATGGGCAGACTCTGTTCTGGGTAAGTCAGTCAAGAAGTGACCTCATTAAGACCTCTCTGAATTGTCTCAGTGAGATGAAGAGAAGACAGGTTTTTGTCCCTATCTTGCCTGGGGAACTGGGAGAATCTGGATATCCCAGAATCTGGGAAAGGCCTCAAAGCAGGGAAGCAGAGGGGACAATATTCCAGTGGATTTAGAGTCCATATCTATGAGGGAATAAGGAAAACTTGAAAGACACAGAGTGCTCTGTGTGATATCTTCCTTCGTACTTAGAGTTTATTTTCTTTCTCCCTTTCTCTCCCTTAATGCTTTTATATGTTTGTGTGTGTGTGTGTGTATGTATATATATAAAATCTACATATTTATATACGTTACATATTTTTATAATATTTATAATATATATTAGATTTATATATTATTCATATATTATGTATTCATATATAACAATTATTATTTATTTATATATTATATATATTTATTTATTTTTAATAAGTTTTTCAATTGCTAAGAACTTTTTTTTTTATTCTTTCCATTTTCTTCTTCTCCCATTGGGAAAAATGCATCATATAAGCATAGTTAAGCAAAACAAATACCCACATTGACCATATTCAACTTATTTCATTTCATATAGGTTTATTATCTCTCTCTGTCAGGAAGTGGGCCGCATTCTTCATCATCAGTTTTTTGAAATCATGGTTGATCACTGCATTAATTAGCATTCTTAAGAGTTTAATTTTTTAAATTTTTACAAAATTGATATTATGGTATGAGTCATTCTGGTTTTACTCACTTCCCTCTGCATCAGTTCATAATTCTTCTTAGGTTTTTCTGAAAATTTTTCTTTCTTATAACATGTCTAATATATTCATATGTAAGCCTTTTTTTTAGCTATTCCCCATTGACGACAATCTTGTCCATTTCCAGTTCTTTGATACCACAAAAAGAACTGTGAAGGCTTTATCTTCTTTTAGCCTCTCCCCTTAGGAAAGTATATCTAAAACTAGAAACTACCTTGGAAGCCATGTAATCGAACCCCTTCATTTTGTAGTTAAGGAAACTGAGGTACAGGGAGGGTAAGCAGCTCTAGCAGGCTCACAGATTGAGAGCTAGAAGGGAAGAGGAAACTGTGCTCCCAGAAGAGTAAAAGACTTTTTAGCTAAGTGTCAGTGGCAGGATTTGAATCCAGGTCCACTAGTCAGCTAATTCAACCATTATCTCTGAAATCCTTCCTCTGACTCCATGGATGCTCAATTTTCACTTCACTATGGTAACCTGGGCCCATCTTTCATGATCAGCCCAGAGAAGGCCTTCAGGGACAGCTGTTCACTTCATCTCAGGGATTCTAAACTTCCTTGGAGATTTATGGTTCCTAATAGGTCTTGATCTGGAATGATTCAGTTACCCTGTCCATGATCCAGAGTCCTCAGAAATCCTGGAACTGGACCACATGCTTGGAGTCAGACCTCTGGTGCCTCACAGATGACATTCACCTGCTAAATTTGTGATTATTTTCTTTAAAAAAAATTAATAGCTGCTTTTTGTTTTCAAAATACATTCAAAGATACTTTTCAACATTCACCCTTGCCAAAACTTGTGTTCCAAAACTCTCTCCCTCCCTTTACTCCACTTCCTCCCCTGGACAGCAAGTGATCCAATATAACTTAAACATGTGCAATTCTTCTAAACACATTTCTACATTTATGTGATTGTCTTCTCTGGGCTGTTGAAGCCAGTCATGCTGGGATTTTTTTTTTTTTTACCAATAATAGCAATGTCTGCTTACTCCTGAAATGGCCAATATCAATCTGAGCATGGTGAAGGGAATTTCTAGCATAATATTCTACCAAATTCATCTTAGAAACATAAATTATATCATCAGAGATTGAAAGCTGGAAAGGATTTTAGAAGGTCATTTGGTTCAAATCCTCATTTTACAGATGAGCAAACTGAGTGTTGTGGAATCTTTGGAGTGTCTTGTCCAAAGTCACATAGACATTAAATGGAAGAACCTGAATTAGAACGCAGGTCTTAGAACTGCAAAGTTCAGTGCTCTTTCTATTGTAGAACCTTATCCCCAATCATTATCTTTTGGAAAACTTAGATGGGATGAACTTTATCAATAGACAGGCAGGCAAACAAGCATTTGTTAAGAGCTTATATGTGCCAAACATTGTGCTATACAAATACAAAAAATGAGATAGAGTTCTCTCCTACTAACGGGAGAGATAACAAATACACACATATAATACATATAAGTGAATAATAAATAAAAGCACATACAAAGTCCATCCTTATAAGCTAGTTTAGGGAGGAGAGGGCTGATGACCAGAGGGATTATGAAAGATTTCATGAAGAAAGTCATCTGATATTTTGTCTTCCTTTCCCTCCAGTCTGTCTGACTCAGTTTCTTTATCTATAAAAGGAAGGGATTGGAATCAATAATCTCTAATGTTGTTTTATTTTTCAGTCATGTCTGACTTTTCATGGCCTCACTTGGGGTTTTCTTGGGGAAAAAATGTTGAAAAGATTTGTCATTTTTTTCTCCGCTTCATTTTATTGATGAGGAAACTGAGACAGAGTTAAGGGACTTGTCCAAGTTCACACTGCTAGTAAGTATCTGAGGTCAATGAAGATGAGTATTCTTGATTCCAGGTCTCTATCCACTATAGCACCTAGCTGCCTAAATAACTCTACAATCTCTTCCACTTTTAAATCAATGATCTGTAATTGTCAGGAAGCTTTTTCTTAAGTGGAGCAGAAAGTGGCTTCTTTGCAGCATCCATCCATCCATTGCTTTCTGTTTTTGTCACTCAAGGCTAAGCAGAAGAAGTCCAATTTCTCTTCTACTTGACAATCCTCAAATCCCCGAGGCTGATTCTCACGCTTCACCTTTGGTGACTCTTTGGCAAACGTCTCACGCCCACCATGACCCTTTTTGTTGTTCTTCAGGAAGCTGTACAGAGCAGGACATTCCCTCACTTATAATCATTCAACATTCTTAGGACAACTTGGGGGCTAAAGAAATAAGGATTTATTTTGTGGTTAGGAAGAGTTTAAAAATACTAAATACTTGACCCAGGGTCCCAATTGATTTCTAACTGGATCTTTTCATCTGTTTCAATAATGGGTCCAGCTCTAATTTGAACACAGTGCTGTTTAGGAAGCCCAAGATGGAATCCATTAAAAAAAAACCCTCCAGTTTTACTGCTTTTAGCTTATAGATTTTGGGGGAATCTATCCACTGACTTAGTCTATTGTCATTAGGGAATGTGGAGCTAAGGGTTCATTACAGGAGAGCCTGAGTTCAGATTTCCTGCATCTGTTGTTAGGGAAGGAACTTTACTCAGGGGTGTTTGGATGGAACCAATCAGTCATTTGCTTTGCACCTTCTGGGCTGGATTTCTGTTTTGTAGGAGTAATTTTGAGCAAGTCACTCAGTCTCCATTGTTAGGCTTCATTTTACTCCCAGGTAAACAGGGAGGAGCCTGGGGCTCTCAGGTCATGGTTGGAAATGATGAAGCCAAATTGTTTTTGACGCATCTCTCCCAGGGAATTGGGGTTGATGGTACAGTTTTAACTGTAACAGCAAGGGCTTATTCAGGCTTCTATCTCAATATAACAACAAACTCTCAGAGGCCACCTAGTCCCACTCCCTCATTTTACAGATGAGGAAACTGAGGCAGAGGGAGAAAGCCTATAGCCAGATGGCAGCAAGACATGGTGTTGGATGTGGACTCAGAGGAATGGGAAATCAATCCTATCTCTGACTCTGGGATGTTGGGTAATTCACTTAAATAATCCAGGCTTCAGTTTTTGCATCTGCAAAATGAGAAGTTGGACTGAATGGCCTCTAAGTTTCCTTCTAGCTCTGGACCTGTGATCCCATGGCCACATCTGGGGTTCATGCTGCTCTCAGGTCCAAAACAGTCAGACAAAGGGGAAGAGAAAGGTGGGGGCGGGGAATGTCTGCAAAGGGGAAGTAATGGGCAGGGAGAGTTATCTGGATGAATTCCACCTCAAAATGGAACAGTATGGAGCTGGGGCACAGAAGGGTGACAGGAGAAGTCTTGCAAGACAATTACTTCATGGTCTGCTCTCAGTCTTCTTTCTGATGGCCTGGGCCATTCTGATGGCCTCCTTTAGGGCTCTTGAAAGGATTGGAACAAAGTGTGAGTGTTAAAGTCTGAAAACCTCTGCAAGGAGGGGAACAGCTGGGGGCCCAAAGTTATAGAAATGCACAGCTGTTTGCAGCTGCCAGTGATTTCCTAGAACTATTTAAAATCCTCTGCCTCCATGCTGCCATCAGAGGTGTGGTGAGAAGGAGAGGCAGACGAGGAGGGGGAGAAGGAGGAGGAAGGCCCAGGGAATGGGTGAGGGGGAAAGGGAAAGGGGAAAGGAGAAGAAAGTAAAGAAGGGAGAAGAGGGAGGGGGTGGAAAGGAAGACCAAGGAATTGGGGGAGGGGGAGAGAAAGAAGGAGGGAGGGAGAAAGATGGAGAGAGAAAGGAGGGAAAGAGGAGAGGAAGAGAAGAGAATGGGAAAGGGGAGAGGAAGAGAAGAGAATGGGAAAGGGGAGAGGGAGGAGGAGGAAAGCTAAAGGAAAGGGAGAGGGGGATAGGCAAAGGAGGAGAAAGGAAGGAGGGAAGAAGAAAGGGAGGAGGAAAAAGCAGCACATGAACAAGCTTGGAGCTTTGGTGGTTTGTAGTTAAGAGCCTGAGCTTGGGGAGAGGATGAGTCTGTGTCTCAGAGGGGGTCCCAGCTTCCCAGACTCCCAGCAGGGAGGGATATCAGTGTAGATGAGAGAGCCCGGCCAGATCCTGTGGGGCTCAGCATATCTGAATGACAAGGCTCTGAGCTGCCCCTAATCCCTCGCACGGAAGGGAGGCCACTTAGGGCTGGGGAAGAGGCGAGCAGACCTGGAAGAGCCCAGTGGTGAGTGACAAGAGTATGAAGAGAGGCGATAGGTATGTAACATAAAAGTGGTGAAATGACATGTCATATGAGAAGGAAATTAGGAGAGTGAGAAAGACAAGTCTGATCAACTATCAGGGGCTGCCCGGGATTGTGCAAGAATGAATGAAAATATATTTATGAAACACTTATCATGTGCCGGGCTCTGTGCTGAGTGCTGGGAAAACATACAAAAGGGGGACGGTTTCGGCCTTTCAGGGGCCTGGGTGGCAGCTAGCGGGTGCAGTAGATTGTGTTGGGAGTCAGGATCTGAGTTGGAATCCTGCCTCGACTCATTTTACTGGCTGTAGGGCCCAGAGCAAGTAACTTCAAATCTCAGTTTGTTCATCTGTAAAATGGGGATGATGATAGCACCTACTTCTTAGGGAAGTATGCGTAAGGAAATCTGCAAACCTTGAAGTACCACATAAATGCCATCTTAGCACACACATCTAGAGGAATTAGTGAGGAATTAGTGTCGGGGAGGGATGAATGTTTTAGTCTGGAGACTCAAGAGGGAGGGTGAATGGGGTCAAATGCTGTTGAGTGAGATCCTCTTTGCAGTAACAATGGTAACCTCGATTTGATCGGTTCCTAGAACAGTCAGTTTCATTTGGGTTCTAATGTTTGCTGGAATGGACCATGGGATTAGTTCTCAGGTAGTAAAGAGAAAGTCTCAATGATGGAAATTAATAGAAAAGTTAAAAAAACAAACTCATCGAAGTCAGTATTTTCATCTGTCACTCCAGTGGATGCTCCTCAAAAACAAGAAATCAAAGGGCTACCAAATCTAATCTTGTTTTCCCCTTTCTGGTCTTTGACAGAAGTCTTAATTAAGAGTCAAAAGAAATCTTGTCTGCTGTCTTTAAATAAAAAATAAATTAAACCATTTTAAATTTAAATTTAAAACAATTTAAATTGAAATTAAATGGCAGATATTCTTTCCCATCCTCTATCCCTCCCCCACCCACTGAGAAAGCAAGAAATCCGATATAGGATGCTTTCTAAAGAAATCAGGTTGGGGGAGGAGGGGGAGCAGTCTGTCCCTGCATCTGGGGAGTGGGAAAAACAATTGCTTGTATTGGGTGATTGGAATCTCAGGGGTCTCTCCTTAAAGGAAAACAGCATGGGAGAAATAATCTTGAAGCCAGAGATACCTGGGTAAACCAATAATAAGTCCCAGCTCAAGTCTCACTGGCTCATTGTTTGGGTTTTGATAGCTTAGAGTTAGTGTAAATAGCAATTGTTCCTGTTCTGACCAGAAAGTCTGAGATTGATTCTTTCAGGGAGGCAAACTAGGCCATCTTTTGCCTCGGTTCTTACTTAATTAACTGAATGGGCGCTGCCTCAGACAAACTGAGACCTGGGAAAGAGCTTAGCTGAAACAGGCCACTTGGCTTGACTCATGTCTTGCTCTGGAGGAGACAACGAGGCTGGTGACTTTGTGCAGTTCTGTCTCACTCAATTTTACTTGTAAGTCGAGACATCCCTTTTTGGATGTCATCGATCTTCTTTGAGAATGAAGGACAAACTTCCCTTAAAACCATCCTGTGTGACTTTAGGCAACACCATCAGGCTGGAAACTTCTAAATCCTGGAAGACTAATGTATAGTGAGCCCTCCAGGCTGACTAAACCATTGCTTCCCAGGGGGACCATTTCTTGTAAAGCAGAGCTTCTGGCAGGGACTTTAAGTGAGACTTTGAGTTAGCCATTGGACAGAAAGGAGAAAAGCTTCAGAGAAGAGGGGGAGAGAAGGGGAGCTCTTCTAGCTTCTAGCTTGACAGGCTATGTTCTGTTAATTGACTTGGTTAAAAATCAGGGCCAAAGAGACCAAAGTTTCAAGTTTAATCCTCATGGGATCTCACTAGAGATCTGGAAACCAGGGATGTTGGTCCTTGGCGGTTGGTCTGTATGGCTGGCCGAAGACAAACCAAGCCTTTGTCTTATTTGGTAGTTCATGGACTTTGCTCTGGGAGCATCATCTCCATCTTCTTCCCCAAACAGAGGATCCCCTGTATGGGGAAGGCAAGCCTGGGAATGACTCAGAACCATCCCCTCCTCTTTTAAAAGGAAGAGGGGATTGAAATACAATCCACCTGTTCTAACACATCTTGGGAGATCATTTTAAAGTCAGAAGAAATGTTTTCTAGCCATTCTTTTCTTTCCTTTCCTTTCCCACTGAGAAAACCATCTTTGCTTCCCTGAGAAGCACTCCGTGCAAGGAATTTTACACCATCTCATTCAGACCTGGAGATGCTATCTGGATAAGCTGGCAGTTATCCTGAGGCTGAAACCTGGTCTGAGCAGACGGAGCCTCCCTCACTGTCTCCCTGCCTTCCTTCCCAGGATGGGAATCTGAGCTCCCTGAATGACAAGCTTGCGGTTTACAGAGAGTTAAAAGGGTGTTTGTAACAGGAGAAGTGATTTCTCCTGTGGTTGATGTTAAAAAAAAAATTAAAAACTCCTCTACTTTTAAAGGTAATTCAAAGTATTATTATTAGGTTCTAAGTCACTATGGTGCCTTGCTCATGAGAATAGGGACTGGCTTTTCATTGAGATAGGGAACTCCCAGATGAGGAAACTCTTTTTACAAATGCTGGTCAGCTCTTCTACAATATGGAGACTTATAGAGTTGTCCAGAAGATGAAGATTTGTTTACGACGACATACTCATTATGCATCAGGCCTTGAGCTCAGGTTTTCCTGCCTCCAAGGAGAATTCTCCATTCCTTTGCCATGCTGCCTCTCACACATAAAACAGCCTCAAAGTTGAGTTGACGACAGAACTTTTTAAGTTGCAAAAAAAAAAATCTGTTGTACAAAATCCTAGCTATGATTGATTAATACATTTCTCATGATGGACAACTGGATAGTCCAGATGGCATACTGTTAATATCATGGGATGTTGAGGAAGGTTCCCTATGAAGGATTTATGGGAAAGTATGGACAAGAAACAGAGAACCCAAGGCATGAATGGGTTGCAATTCTTCTCACTGGAAGGAATAATCATACTAATGAAAACTGAGATTCGTTAAAATTGTTTACATCGCCTCAAGAATGAACAAAAAGTCCTTACCATCTCTGCTTTAAAATAGATTTTTATACAAGTGCAAGTCCCAAGTCTTAGAATTAATTTGGATTAACAAAGGTCTTCTTTTAAAATATGAAATACTCTCAGAAGGGCGAAAGGAAGGACAGGGAGGGCACTCAGAGACAATATGGGATAAATTACTTTAGCTACATTAGAATGGATTTCTTAGAGACCAGCTAGTTATATAGATGAGAAGACCATGGTTCCAATCTACACATTAAATAACTTGTTTTCTTTCTAACATTAGACTTCCTTCCCAGTAGACTGTCGGCTGCTTGAAGTCTTGAAAAGATTTTTCCTTTTTTATATTCCCAGCACTTGGTACCGTGCCTGGTATATAGTAGGTAATTAATAATGCTTGTTGACTTGACTAACACCTGTTTCAAATTAGAGTATTAGAAGTATGAGCCAAATATTGATCTTAGTTTCCGAGACTGAAGGTGGTAGAGAGAAGCCTGCGATAAGGCATAAAGAAGCAGAATTGAATCAAGTCAGGAGACTGCGAGTCTAGTCCAGGTTCTGCATTAATTGTGGGACTTTGGGAAAATGACTTTGCATCTCTGAATTTCTAAGTTTCTTTAAGTGAAAAGTGAAATAAGGATAGCTGCATTATGTACTAGCTGGATTTTGATGATCTGAGAGTAAAAACAACCTATTTTGATTCAACGACGATCCTGGGTCCTTGGTGGCTATGCCAGTGGCCATCACAGTAAGCTCTGAAAGATTCTACTTTGCAAGTCGATGGAAAGGCTTTGGACGTCTTGATGACATAATGGATTGGCCGTCTGCTGATATAATTTTTGACCAGTCCCTAAAAAATAAAATGATGGTAGAAAATGAGGAAGAAGCTACTAAGGACTGTAGCTTTTCAACCAAGTAGAAACTGTAAGTACTCTAGATGTGAGATCTTGGTCCATTGCTCAGTGAGTTGATGTCGTATTGGAAGAATTGTACTATGTTAATATTGACTTTCTTGCAGCAAACAAAATTAGGAAAATAAGAAAATTGCAAATAAATAACTGGATGACTCATGAGTTCTTCTTGGAGAGGCAAACAAGTTGGTTTTTATCACGTGTATCCAAAGGCAAGACACCTGGGCATCCTGTCATGAGTCTGTGCTCATGAGTAAAAAGAGAAAGATAAAAAGAGAGCAAATGACAGTAGCATGAACACTGGCTGGGGATGGGCAACTCAACAAACTGCAGATTGGAACAGCTAGAGCGACTGATGAATATCCATGAGTACTGGCCCTGACTCTAAAGGAATTCTACTGTCCCCTGTGTTTAGGCTTATCTGACCTACTCACAATTGGAATGCTCAAAGGCGGCTGGGATAGTTTTTACCCTAAGACTGATGGTTTTTATTAAAGGATCTGGATCCATTTTCCTCAGCATAAGATTCCAGAGATTCCTAACATCTGTGGGCCATTCAGAACCAGTTGGCTGGCTGCATTGAGTGCATTTCCTGGGATCTCTCTAATTGCCCTTCACTTTTGCTTCCATATCTTGGGAGGTGAGTGGAGGGCGTACACACCAACCGCCATTAAAAAATAAATGAGTTCCATCAGTGGCTTGTATGTTAATATTCACTAAATCCTGTAGCAGCCTTAGGTGGGTGTGACTGTTTCTGTTCTGTGAATTCCTTAGTTTAACCACCATGAAGATATTTGTAGCTTATTCATCAACATCTGCTTCGGAAGATGAAAAGCACCAGAAATTTGACTAAGAACTTGGCGCAATCCTCTGAAACACGTCAACATACATTTTGATACTTGACATCTTCAACACAAAGGTGGACACGGGGAATAATGATAAAAACTGTTGGATGATATGGTTTGGATTTGAGAAACAGGAGGCTAAAGATTCATAAATTACTTGAAATTCTCTAATCTATAGATCATGAATTATTATTATTTTTTTCCCTGGAGAGAGTAAAAGGTGCCAAATATGGTGAGCTTTAAACAATCCTCTCCTCCTCCATATAAAACTAACTAGATTTTATAACATGAACTGATTGGTTGCTTATGTGAGTCATGCCAGAATTAGCTCACAGACCATCACCTAATTAGAGCAAGGGTTAAAGGTCAACATCAAAAGAGAGAGAGAGAGAGGACTATGGGGAGTGAATGTGGATCAAAACACAGTTTTTTCACCATTGTTGTTGTTTATTTGTTTGTTTGTTTTTTCTTGTTTTATTTTTCCTTTTGGATCTTATTTTTCTTGTGAAGCATGATAAATGTGGAAAAATGGTTAGAATAATTGTACATGTTTAATCTATATTGGATTACTTGTTATCTAAGGGAGGGGAGAAGGGGGGAAGGAGAGAGAAAAATTTGGAACATAAGGTTTTATAAGGGTGAATGTTGAAAACTAATTTTGCATGTATTTTTGAAAAATAAAAAGCTATTATATAAAAAGAGAAGCAATTGCTTCAACCTGATCAACCTAAATAAGCTGCTGGTGTCCCAAGGAAGAAACAGAAAAGGTCAAAGATGTTCCCTTCAATAATCCCCATTTTCTTGAAATTCAGAGTTTTTACCAGTCACCAGAAGGAGGAGGTCAAAAAGAACCCAGAAACCTCTGTTGTCAGCAAATACTTGGAAACTCTGCCAAACAGAGAGATGTGGCCACCAAAGACAATACTGTGATATAGAGTAAAGAGTGTTGGCATCTGGATACTTAAGTTCAACTCCTACCTTCACTAGTTTTGTGACTTTGGATGGGTCACTTTATCTTAATGATGTCTAACATTCTTTCTAGCTCCAAATCTATGATCATTCGATTTCTCTAAGACTCAGTATCCTCTTCTGTAAAATGAGAGGGTTGGACTAGATCTTTAAGGTCTTTCCCAGAATTCTTTTTTTTTTTTCCTGAAGCAACTGGGGTTAAGTGACTTGTCCAGGGTCACACAGCTAGTAAGTAAGTAGCCACATTTGAACTCAGGTCCTCCTGATTTCAGGGCTGGCACTCTATCCACTGTGCCAACTAGCTGCCCTCCTCAGAATTCTAAATATAGAATTCTACAAACTCATAGTTGTTTCCTAAATACTTAGGAAGATTAGGGCGGAAGGTTAAGCAGAATATCACTCTATAAAACAGTAAAAAGCCAGAAAGACAGTTAGACACACAAACATACACAACCAGGCACAGAGACTGACAGAGATGGAGATAAACATAGAGACACACAAAAAGTTGGACACAGAGACATTGAGATGCATGCAGAGAGACAGAGACACAGAGAGATACAGATACAGGAATAAAGAGAAGGGAGCACAACTACTGGGCTTATATCCCAAAGAAATACTGAGGAGGGGAAAGGGACCTGTATGTGCCAAAATGTTTGTGGCAGCTCTTTTTGTAGTGGCTAGAAACTGGAAGATGAATGGATGTCCATCAGTTGGAGAATGGTTGGGTAAATTATGGTATATGAAGGTTATGGAATATTATTGTTCTGTAAGAAATGACCAGCAGGAGGAATACAGAGAGGCCTGGAGAGACTTATATCAACTGATGCTGAGTGAAATGAATAGAACCAGGAGATCACTGTACACTTCAACAACAATACTGTATGAGGATGTATTCTGATGGAAGTGGAAATCTTCAACATAAAGAAAAACCAACTCACTTCCAGTTGATCAATGATGGACAGAAATAACTACACCCAGAGAAGAAACACTGGGAAGCGAATGTAAACTGTCAGTACTACTGTCTATCTACCCAGGTTACTTATACCTTCGGAATCTAATACTTAATGTGCAACAAGAAAATGGTCTTTACACACATATATTATATCTGGGTTATATTGTAACACATGTAAAATGTATGGGATTGCCTGTCATCAAGGGGAGGGAGTGGAGGGAGGGAGGGGATAATTTGAAAAAATGAATACAAGGGATAATGTTATAAAAAAAATTACTCATGCATATATACTGTCAAAAATGTATAATTATAAAATTAATAAAAAAAAGTAAAAAAAAAAAGAGAGAGAGAGAAGGGAGCACAGTACAGGGCAGAGAAAGACACAGAGATGCAGATGGTGATGGAGGAAAGAGGCAGAGACCCAAAGACAAAGAGAGCCACACCTGGAGAATGTCACAGAAACAGAAGGAGACACACAGGGATTCTGCGAGGGATATGTACACAGAGACAGGTATGATGGTTAGAGCTGCTTCTTAGAAAGATTTGGCAGCTGTATGAAGGATGCATTGGAAAGGAGAGAGACTGGAGGTAGGGAACCAATTAGGAGGCTATTAAAATAGTTTAGGTGAGTGGTGACAAGGATTTGCACTAAGCTGGTGACAGTTTGAATGGAGCTAAAGGGACAGATGAGAGAGATACTGTGCAGGTATATTTGACAAGGCTTGGCAAGGGACTGGATAGGGGAGGTAAGTAGTAGGGAAAATCACAGATGGCTCAGAGGTTTGAAACTTAGGTAACTGGGAGGATGACCACACTTTTCAATAAAAATGGGAAAGTTTGGAGAAGGGGTGTTTTGGAGCAAGGAAATGGGTTCTGTTTTGGATATAATGAGTTTGAGGTGCCTATGGGACATACAGATGGAAACGTCCAGTAGGCAATTGCAGATGTGGATCTAGGATTCAGGCTAAAATTTAAGCTTAGAATATCAGATACTGAATACTTGGATATGTAGAGTTGGAAGACAGATTTCCCCTACTGGGACCTTGATTTCTGAAAGGTGAGCTCTTTATTTATTACGCTTGGAACTGGGCCACCGTACCACTTCCTAGCCAAGCCATACTCCATCTTCCAAATCTAGCTTTTCTAGAGGTGCCATTTGCCCTATTAGAATGTAAATTTCCTTGAGACTAGAGCTGTTTCATATCCTCAAGTTTTATCATAGAGCCTAAAACACGGTAAACAATAAATACATTTTATTCCTTGATTCCTCTATTATTCATTTATTCCTTAACTCTATGTATCCTAGTCCATGGCCACCTATAAGTTTGTAACATCACTTTCCTTGATCTTTCTTGACATCAGCTCACAGGACGCTAAACATTGTGCTGACTCTTAGTTACAAGAAAAAAAAGTTCCTGATCTCAAGAAGTTTACATTCTATCAAAGGAAGGAGTGAGAGCAGGTACATATTTAAATTTATAATAAAGAAAGCACTAGAGGTAGGGAGGGTGGTATAAGGAAATGGGAGGACTAGGAAAGGCTTCATGTTGAAAGTGAGGCTACAGCAGAGTTTTGAAAGAAATTGAAAATTTTCAGATCTGAAAATGAGGAGGAAATGTATTCCAGTCACAGGGACCACTTTGAACAAAGATATGGAAATGAGATATAGGGTATCTTATGAATAAACAGAAAAAAACAAAAAAAGTTTTATTTGATGTTAGCGTGAGAGAGCAAAAATAATAGATAATGTTCCAAGAAAGCTAAGTTGGGACCAAATTGTGAAGGGCTTTCAAAGTCAATTAGAGAAATTTATATCTGATACTAGATTCTAGGACCCAGAGGCAATAAAAGCAATAGGAAACCACTATATATATATATATATATATATATATATATATATATATATATATATATATATATATATATATATATATATATATATATATATATGTATGTATTTTTTGAATGGAGGCGTGACATGGTTAGATTTCCACTTTAGGAAAATCATCCTAGCAGCCATATGGAAAACAGTATGAAGTGGGCAGAGAGACCAACTAGGAAGCTATTGCAATATGTTTGATGTGAAGGGATGAAGACCTGAATTAAGGTGCAGTCATATGAGAAGAGACAATCTTAAATGTCCAAGAAGTTATTGTAGAAGATATGGCAGGATTTGATCATTGATCATTTGAGGGTACAGGAAAGTAAGGATTAGAGAATAATATAAAAAATATGATTCAATGAGACCAGAAGGATGGTGTCCCCATGGCAGAAATAGGGGATGTATTCTTTTTGGAAGCTCTGTTTTGCAAATGTTGAAGATACTTATGGGACATGTGGCTGGAGATACCTGGAGCTCAGTAGAGGGATAGTCAGACAGCATCAGTCAAATGTTAGTATTAAAAAAAAATATGGAACAGCCTTTGATTCTGGGAGAAATTTTATTAGAGGAGCTTTACAACTTGGTGAAGTCATTCTAGCCCTAATGCTTCTTCTTTAATTCTGGGCATAATTGATTGCCTATTTGTTTCAGTGGAAATTTTTATCTGAATTTCTCATTCCCTTGCTATAACCATAGTGCAGGAGAAATGGGGGCTCCTATAGGAGGTTGTGGAGGTCTCCTCCCAAATCTCCAAGGCCCAGACTTTTGGGCTAAGGCAGTGAAGGCTCCTGGTTAAGTGTAAATGTGTTGCCAAAGATTCTGAACACAATTAAACCATTGCAAGCTGTCATCACATTGGTTAGGCAGGCTCCTAGCAGGCCTCCCCAAAGTAGACGTTTTTGTTGTGGGCAAGCAGGTCAGAACAGATCCGGGATGTTGGACACTGCCCCGCGTGGGCCCTCCCAAGAGGGAGGTGACGGAAAAAGTGAATCCCATTAGAGGAGGTAGAGGGACCTGGATAAGATGGTGTCAAACAGGAGGCCACAGACTCCATTCGGTGAACAATACTCCCCTACTGTCTGAACCAGATGTAATTTGAAAATAGTTAACAAATTAAATAAAAATTAATAAAACATAATGTTGATATGTGGCTTTTGAAGTCAAAATGTGTCCTTCAGAGATGCTATATGTGTAGTTTTCTTGCCCCTCTTTCTCTTAGACTGTCTAGAACTGGTGCAGCAGATAGAGTAATGGATTTGGAGAATATGGATACAAATCCCACCTCAGACACATCAGCTGTGTGATTTTGGACAAGTCACTAAACCTCTCTGTAGGTTAGTGTTCCTATCTGCCAAATGAGGGAGTTGAATTCTTTTAATTTCAATTTCCTTCATGCTTAAACCAGTTCCTGCAATCCCTGAATTAGGAATTAGGAGAACTAATTGCCACCAGTCTGCTGTAAGGCTTTGGATTACTAACTTTACTTCTCTATGACTCAGTTTCTCCATTTGTAAATTGAAGGGCAGATTGATCTTAAGCTATTTCTTAGCTCAAATAACCTATAGGTCCAGTTCAAAGTCAGAATATACACACACATCTATAGAGTATAGTAGGTGTTTTAATATATATTTATTTATATATTTATATTTTTTATATATATATATATATATATATATATTTCTGGAATAGTGGGAAAAACATAGGACAAGGAATTTCTTTTTTATTATTAATTTTATAATTATACATTTTTGGCAGTATATATGCATGAGTAATTTTTTTATAACATTATCCCTTGTATTCATTTTTCCAGATTTTCCCCTCCTTCCCTCTACTCCCTCCCCTTGATGACAGGCAATCCCATACATTTTACATGTGTTACAATATAACCTAGATACAATATATGTGTGTAAATCCCATTTTCTTGTTGCACATTAAGTATTAGCTTCCGAAGGTGTAAGTAACCTGGGTAGATAGACAGTAGTGCTAACAATTTACATTCACTTCCCAGTGTTCCTTCTCTGGGTGTAGTTGTTTATGTCCATCACTGATCAGCTGGAAGTGAGTTGGATCTTCTTTAGGACAAGGAATTTCAAGTATAAATCATTTCCCCTCTTTGAGGAATGATATATTCTCAATCTTCTTTATTAAATGAAGAAAATAATTCTATAACTCCAAGACCTCTTGCAGTATTAATCGTCCTTGTTTCTGAAGCAAGTCTATTTTAGTTTTAGCGTGAGCTGGTCTTGTTCTTCGTAACAAAGAGATTTCTCTCGGAAAGGCTCAAAAGATTTTCTCAAGCTTCCTCTTTATTATGGATCTCACCCTGTTTCTGACCTATGACTCTACCCAGATGCCAGCTGTGCTAACAGTGAGGGAGCACAGAAAACCACGTGGATGATGCCTTCCTCATACAACTCAGATGGCAGACCAGTTGGAGATATTCTCTATGTATCTGAGAAGTTTCTTTTGATTTTATTTCTCTTTTGAATTTTAATTTTTTCATGTGATCACAGATTTAGAGCCAGGAGGGACCCTGCTAATTCTATATTTTATGCTCCTCTGTGAACCCCAGAGATATTGAACGCTTCTCCAGCAGCATCCTAACTTGTCCTGCAAGTCTAGGATATCTCAGTCTGCAGCAGGAGAGGTTACTTTCCTCCTAATTAATCACTCGCTGACTTTCACCTTTGCTGCACTCTTAATAGATGAGAATGCTTGTAGCAAGATGTCACCACTTGTCCCAGCATGGGGGGCAGGATGCATCGCTACTGCTGCAGTTTTCAGGTCTCAAAATCTAGTCTAGACATCCTGGGGCTGGGGGCAGGGGGCAGGGAGGAGGGGCATAATTATAGCTCCATAACTTCCTGCATGTACCAGCAACAGAACTCCCCATTCACATGAGTCATTACCTAAGATAAGCATAGGAGTCATGCTTTTTGGGCCCTCCCATGGAAATATTTCTGGTTTTACACAAAACATGGCAAAAAGGGACACAGACTTCTTCTAAACGGTCAGGGAGAAGGAGTGGACATCCCCAGCAATACCTCCCATGGATATTGGTTACCAACAGCAACAACCACATCCCTGAAGCTACGAGAGCTACTTTTTAACTGAAATCATTCAGTTATCATTTATTAGAGCCAATTGTGTATAAGACTGTGCCAGGCACTGGCAACACGTGGATAAAAGTAAATCAGTCCTGCCCTCATGAACCTTATATTCTAGGAGGGGCAGACAACATATGTATGCACACACATATATAATGTGGGTGTGTATATATATATATATACATATATATAAATAAAATAATAGAATGATATATGCAAAATGTATATGATATTTTTATATAATATACTTTTATATAATATAAATTATACAAGATAAATTATAGAACATAATTTTACATAATATATTATAAATTGCATCATTTTATATAATATAAATATATAATAATTTAATATAACAATATAAATTATGTAATATAATTTTGTATAATATGCATATATGTATTTATAGAAACATAAGATATATGTATATATAAAGCATATAAAACATACATATATCTATATCTATGGAAAGAGAGAAATAGAGACAGATATACATTCAGAGAGAAGCTAATTTTTGGAGGGAAGCACTAGCAGCGGGGTGAAAGTTCTCCTGTAGAAGGAGGCATTTGTCAGAACTGGAAGATATCCGAGAGAGAACTTAGTCCACCCTTTTTATTAAAAACAAACAAACAAATTATGACTTAAAATGGTACCCAAAGTTGACTAGGAAATAAGTAGTTGGCCTGGGATCCAAACACAAAGGATCTTATAGAATTCCGAGCTTTTGTATTATACAGTAGAAAGAACATTGGATCTGGAGTCAGAGGATCTGAATTCAAATTCTGCCTCCTAAGTACCTCTCTGGATCTTAGCTTCCTTATTTATAATGATCTTTGAGAGTCCTTCCAGATTCCCATCTATAATCCTACCTACAATTCCTTCTGTTACACTCTCGTCCCAATTATATGATGAGTCTGTGGAAGATAATTGTAGATCTTTTAAAATCTGTACCTCCTCCCCCGTTGGAATGAAAGCATTTCATGGACAGGGACTGTTTTGTTCCTGTCTTCCTATCCCCAGAATCATGCAGTATCAAGCATACAATAGGTGCTTAATTAGTGCTTGTTGTACCCAAGTGATTTTTATTCTTAGCCCCAGTCCAAGGCTTTTCCTACTTTATCAGAAAAGCATTTATTAATAGTCAGGTGTTTCTTCTGGTCTACAGGGAGAAAACAAACTCCCTTATAAAATATTTAAAATTTTAATAGTTTATTCCAATATTTAATTTAAAAAATATTTTATTCTAACAACCCCCTGGGAGGTGGGTGCTGTTGTTACCCTTAAAACTAACTTCCCTGTGGTTGGACAGCTGGTGAATGTCAGAAGCAAGATTCTATCCTTTCCCCAATCTCCCCTGCTTCTTCTTATCCAGTTATTTCACTAAAGTGTTTGTGGGAATGAACTGAATTGTCACTTGAAAAAACTTCCCATTAATTGAGATTTATGGTTAGCTAAAACTTTACTGTTATTTTAGATTGCATGTATATTTTACATATCATAAGGATGCATGCAGTTTGTGCAAATAGATATATGTCCCTCAAATCTCATAGGATACGGTCAGAAGGGACCCCGGAGACCGCATTTTCCTGCCAGTACTCCAAATTTTGCCTAGGAAGGGATTCAAATAAAATCTTAACTATATGGCATAATTCATATAGATTCAACAAATATTATATGAATTATTCCAAACATTATTACCTTGGGAGTAACATTATCTGGGAGAATACCCAGATAGTAAAAGGCAGCTCCAAATGTAGAATAGGGCACTGACTGTGGAGTGAAAAAGAACTGAGTTCAAATCTAGCCCCAGACACTTACTAGTTACACAATCCTTGGCAAGTCAGTGATTTTCTGTGAAGCTCAATTTTCTCATGAAACAGGAGTGTTGGAGTTGTTGGCTTATTCTAAGAGTCCTTGCAGCTCTAAATGTAGAATGCCCTGATTCCAAAGGCGGGGCCCTTTGTACCACATCATGTGTAAATTGAGGTTAGTAAATTCAATCCCATTTTAAAAGTCTATTTAAAGAAATTCCATGGTGACTCAAAGTCTAAGATCCTTTGCCAATGGGAATAATCATCCACTAATTTGTTAGGTTTGCTTATACACACCCTCACCCCCTGCTGTACTTGAAGGAGGGTGGTAATCTGACACCCCCATTGAAGTCAAGATAGAGAGATAACAAAGCTTGTCTGGGGGGGAGTTATAGATTGATAGGGTCCTAGAAAGACCACTGTTACCTTGTGGGAGACCCAGACTCACAGGAACCTAGTTCCCAAGAGCTTGGGAAAGCTGAAGGTTAACTTCAATGTGGGTATTTATACTTGGGAAATAGGCAAACCCCATAAAAAATTATTGTTCTGTTGATTATCCAGAATGAGGAAAGAAATGAGGAAAATTCTTAAAGCAGATATAATTTTAAAATATACCATGGCTACAGTCTTTTTCCTTCAGAAAATGGTTGTTAAACCATTTACTCTTCCTATAGAATGATAGCTAGGAACCACTTTCCAGTAGGCTTTCCTTTGAGGTGTCATTATGGTTAATATCCTAATGCAGGGTGCCCCAAAAGTCTGGGTACCACTCAGCTTCAAACCAATATTTCAAATCAGTATTTACTGAAGCTTAGAATGGGAAACCCTGTACTTTGTCAAGTCCTTGCTGCCACCCTCAGTTAGCAATTTGTAGTTCCTTAATTTCCCATGAGCAATATTGTGTAGCCAAAAAGGTCCCAGCCTATGAGTGCAGAGACCTGGCCTCTCATCCGCATTCTCTTGTCCTGCTATGAACTGGTTAGTTGTGTGACTATGGGCATTCCTCTTAACCACTTGAGGCACAGATTTGGCTCTTGTAAAATGAGAGCCCGGGATTAGATGTTCTTTAAAATTCCTTCCAGTTCTGACATCCTGACTTCATGCCTCTTATGTTCACCCCAGTTCCATTTTCTTCCTTCCTTCCCTCCTTCCCTCCTTCCCTCCTTCCCTCCTTCCTTCCTTCCTTCCTTCCTTCCTTCCTTCCTTCCTTCCTTCCTTCCTTCCTTCCTTCCTTCCTTCCTTCCTTCCTTCCTTCCTTCCTTCCTTCCTTCCTTCCTTCCTTCCTTCTTCCTTCCTTCCTCCCTCCCTCCCTCCCTCCCTCCCTCCTTCCTTCCTTCTTTCCTTCCATCCTTCCTTCCTTCCTTTCCTTCCTTCCTTCCTTCCTTCCTTCCTTCCTTCCTTCCTTCCTTCCTTCCTTCCTTCCTTCCTTCCTTCCTTCCTTCCTTCCTTCCTTCCTTCCTTCCTTCCTTCCTTCCTTCCTTCCTTCCTTCCTTCCTTCCTTTCTTTCTTTCTTTCTTTCTTTCTTTCTTTCTTTCTTTCTTTCTTTCTTTCTTTCTTTCTTTCTTTCTTTCTTTCTTTCTTTCTTTCTTTCTTTCTTTCTTTCTTTCTTTCTTTCTTTCTCAGGGACAGGCTTCTTGTTTTTTATTTTTAATTTTTTAGGGACAGGTTTTTAAAAATTATGATTTTTTTTCTAACACAGTAATCACATCCAATAATCCTTTTCACTTAGTATCTAGAATAAGAAATCAGCAAAACAAAACTGTATGATACAATGACCACAACTATGCTACAGGGAGATGACAGATTTAACAAGCTGTATCCATAGCTCTCCACAGGGGCACATTGGTAAATGTCCAACATCTGACTTTCTACAGGAAGGAAAATATGCATGACACATTTAAATTTTAATCTGTATTATTAAAAATTTCTCCATTACTTTCTTAAGTCTAGAAAATCAACAAAACAATAAATCAAGCTTTGATTTGTAGCCTTGGCTTCTTTCTGAAGTGTAAAGGATCACACTGAAAATTTAATAATCAACTCTAGAGAACTAGTCCAGCTGACTTCAACACCTCCCTTTGTTCCAAGCTTGCTTCATCCTAGAATCTAGATACTCATAATTTCTTCTTTCTCTAATTTTTGAGATAGTTTCACTTTTTAATACAAGTTTCCTAAGCTATGCCTTAGTTTATCACACAGTGGATTTAATTGATTCAAGGAGATACGAAGGTCCTGATCATACTCAGTTCTGATTGCTTGATTCAGTCAAGAAAGTATTCTCCGGGCACCAGAGGCAAATGAGGTGTTTCGACCTTCCCTTTACACTAAGAAATATTCGGATTTTTCTCCCCATTTTTTGCTTCCTTGGTTGTGAATATGAATGTGATTTTTAATTAGGTCATCCCATGTTCATGTGACTGGGGTTCAGTGAAATATAGTGGAACATGATATAGGCAAGGTGGAATTTTCTTTAATAGATAGAGAATCAAGTCAAGTTTGTATTTTGGTAAATCGCCTTCCTATTCCCCTCCCCTTCCCCCAGTCAAATCTCACCCTTAAACTAACAACATGAACAGTTGTTATTCACCAAAGGGTAGAGCTAGGAGATAGAGACAGTAATTCATTGAGAAATAGGAAAATGAGATTTTCTCAAAGCATTCACCAGGTGTTAAGTGGAGTAAATAACTACCAGTGTGTGTTTAGGGGGGAGGGTGATTCTGCTATGAAAAGGATCAGAAACCCCTTTGTAGATAAAACATTACTGTAGCCAGAATTGTTTTCTTGTTCTGTTTTGGTCTTCCTGGATTTATTCTTATGAGTTTCCCCCTCATCTTTGTCACTCATTATAGCTCCATATAGCATTTTATTCATTCATAAGGCACATCCCTTCAGTCACTCTTTCATCTATTGATTTATTCTTTATTTCCAACTTTTACTGCTGCAAAAAGGACTGTTATGTTTTGGTATGTTTAATATACATTTTGGTATGTTTTATATACATTTATATACATTTGGGTATATACAAGATCTTTGTTTTTGTTTTTTACTCTATACCCAGTGAAAGGGTATGAACAAAGTATTATTTATAGAGTTTGTTACTTTTTTTTGCCTAATTCAAAACCAATTTCCAAAATGGTCTCAAAATGCAGCTTCACCAACAGTGTATGAGTGTGCTCTAATTCCCACTGTCCCATCCACATGAACTGTTGCCTTTTTTTCCCATTCTTGTTGATTTGACAAGTGTGAGCTGAAATCCTAGAGTTGTTTTAATTTGTGTTTCTCTTATTAATGATTCAGAACATTCTTTCATTTGGTTGGTGATAGATGATTTTTCTTCTCCAGTTTCTTTTCAACAGGCAAAATGTTAACATGTAAGAATTTTCCTTGGCTTAAGGTTGATTCCTTCCTGGCAGGAAAAATACCCTTGCCGATCTATTATGCTTAATTAAATCCACTGACCTCCACCATTTCCCTAGGGGACTCGAATATTTCAGTGTTCATTTCAAAGACCATGTTAATTGAATACCACATGAATTCAGATCTGATAGAAGCAAATTCCTGGAGCTGTTCAATGTTTTTGCAGTATTATTCATTGGTTTACTTATAAAAATACCAAGCAAAGGTAGAAAAGATCCCCTCAGTTTGCTAGAAGTTTCATGAATGACCTATTTTGGTTGCCAATGCCATTCCCAGCTGCCAGCTCTCCTGTTGTTTGACCCGAGGACATTACCTAATCCTTACAGTCAGCATGTTGTGACAGGAACCAGAGAGGCCCAGTGGGTAGAATCACATCCACAGAAAATCTTTGACTTTCCTCTGGCAGACCTGCATTTTTCTACTTTCCCCTTCAAATCACCCACATAACTGAATGCCAAATATCCTCTAAAACAGACCTGGGACCCCACAAAAATGCACCGAAAGGGGCCTTCGTGGAAGCTGTGCCTCCTTAAGGGCCTCTGCCTTCTCAGGAAGTGACTTAAATTGTGTGTGCACAAGAAAATCCACTGGAAGCAAGGAACAACCAGCCCTTTGTTGACTGAATTTAACTGAGCTGTTTTCAAGCTGGCTGGTTGGTTGGTTATTTGGATTCAATGGATTCTGCTTCCCCACTTAGTGTATGTGTGTAGAATAATATGAAATTAGGGCTGTCTGGTTGAACCCCTTATATGATTTGATATTTTAATTTTTTTAATTTTAAATTTTTTTCCTTTTCTAATTTTTAAAGTTTTAAAATTTCAAAACATATGGATGGATAATTTTCCAACATTGACCCTTGCATAGCCTTGTGTTTCAGATTTTCCCCTCCTTGCCCTCACCCCTCCCCTAGATGGCAAGCACTCTAACATATATTATGTGTTAAATTATATGTTATGATTTTATATATTTTTTAAAAAATATGTTATCTTAACTTCTCTGACAAGTTTTTTGGTCTTTTCCAGTCACGTCTGACTCTTTGTGACCCTTTTGGTTCAGAACAAGCACACGTATTCAAATATATAAAGAAAAGGTTGTGGGATTGGGGTTGGGAGCAAAATGGAAAAGAATTTTAGTTATTTAGAGCATCCTTTAAAAAACACGTAAAATGTGTATATTAGCTTTAGCTGTTTGCTTCCATGACCTCTTCTGAACCTTTTTTCTGTATATTTATCAGGTTTTTGTTGCTGTCATGGATGTCTCTGTTTATATAGTTTCCATCCTGTGTGTATCTCATATTTTGGATTCTTCCTTCCTCTTCTGCTTCATCTAAATATCCCCATATTTCTCTCCATCCTACATGGTCATCATTTCTTAGGGTCCATACAGAGACCAGGGGTCAGAGGCCACTGATGAATGCCATTAGTGACTATTGATCCTTTTCTGATTTCTAAAGTGAGCAAAGATATATAGGAAGCATTTTCCAAACCTTAAAAAGTCATATGAGTGGTGATGTGGAGGTAGGGTGCTGTCCCTGGAGACAGGGAGAACCGAATTCAAAACCAGATGCAGATATTTGCTGTATGACTTTGGGCAGATCATTCGATTTCTCTCAATTGATAAACATTTATTAAGTACCTACTATGTACCAAACACTATGCTAAGCAAGGGATACCAAAAAAGGGCAAAAAGTTCCTGTCTTCAAGGAGCTTTCATTCTAATGTCTGCCTCAGTTTCTTCACTTGTAAAATAAAGTAACTTGTAAAATGAGTGTGCTGTAATTCCCACTGCCCCATCAATTGCTTTTTTCCCTATTCTTGTCGATTTGACAAGTGTAGTATACAGTAGGATATATGTTAGTGCTTCCAGGATTGTAAGAATATATAAGTGCTACCTATTATTGTTTTCTAACATATAATCTTTCGTTGCTGGATATGTGGCTTGTTTCTAATTGCTTTTTTCCCCCTTTATAAATAGTGTTTAAAAGGACCTTTTAGAAATTTATTTTCCTCAGGACTTCTTTATGAAGTCTTTTCTAATCCCTCTGCCCCATAGCCACTTTTGCCCTCTCATACCAACCTATCTTGTACTTATTTTGTTTGTATCATACCTATACTTAAATATATAAAGTAACATACACACATGTGTATGTGGATATGTATATATGCGCATATACACATATAATAACATATATGCCCCAATTTAAGTTTATTTACATTTTGAGGACTGAGAGCTTTTCTACTTCTGCCTTTCTATTAGTGTCTGGCACACATTAGGTGCTTAATCAGTAAAAACTGATTGCCCAAATTTGCATAGGTAGTAAAAGACAGTCAGGAATATCTATGTATATAATATTATAATTATAATAATATAATATAAATATATATTATACACATATGTACATGTATATATTTATATGCATGTATACGTGTGCACATAAAGTACACATAAATCAATATGTATGTATAAACGGATCATATACATTTTTCTTGATTGTTTCTTGATCTTTTCCTTCCTGATCCCAGAGAGCCATCCTATATGACAAAAAGTATTTTTTTTTTTTTTAGAAAGGACAACTAATCAATACATTGAGAATATTCCAAACCATGTACAATATGTATCATCTGTACAGCTCTAACTTCCATGAAGGGATGGGCGGAATTTGAACCCAGTTCCTTTGCTACCACTTGTGGCTCTCTTCCCACTATAGCGGCAGGCTGCTCCTACATGCAAGACTTGCCTTTTGGGCAGCCTGGGTTAATTCCTACTAGGGGAACTGGGCCAGTAGCCAGGAGTTTGGAGGAGGAGAGAACCACAGAGCATGATGAAACCAAGCCATTGAATGACTGTAAGGAAGGAGGCGGCTGTGGACTGTCTCCTGGTGGTAAATATTCCACCCCCTACTCTCCTTAAAGCTGGATTCAGATTCTTGGCACAGTCACCGGGCATCCGTGCCAGCCAATCCTGGAGGCTCTCTAACAACAATAGCTGGAAGTGAGAGCTGGAGCGAGTGCTTCCTGAAGTGCCCCCAATGAGCTGCAGGCAGACTCTTAGGTACAGCTCCCCTGTGGCTCCCCCTTTTCTTTATGGGCTTTATGGAGCCTTTATGGGCTCCCAGGCTGCTGGCTCTGTGCCAGGGTCCCACCGTCGGAGAAACTCCTCTCAATGTGAATCAGATGTAGAGCTGAGGAAGGGACATTAGAGACCATCAAATCCACCTCTCTAAAGAGGAGGAAACAGAGGCAGCAGAGGTTTCATTACTTGCCCAGTGTCACCCAGCTATTCATCGGAATAAGAATCGGAAGCAGAATTTCAACTCAGAATTTGCCATTGTGGTTAAGGCACCGGCTTAATTCAGCAGATATCTGTAAAGCTCCTACTAAGTGTTCAGACAGCTCCACTGAGAGCTGATAGTTAATTGGATTTTATTACCCAGCCTCTTCTAGTCTATTTAAAGTATACACACACACACACACACACATATATACATACACACATATACATATATACATACACACATATACATACACACATATATACACACATACATATACATATATACACATACATGTATACACACACATATATATATACATACATACACACACACACACACACACATATATATATATATATATATATATATATATATATATATATATATATATATATATATATATATATATATATAAAACAAAACTCATTTAATTATGATGGTCAGTCAATCAATCAATAAACATTTATTAAGTGCTGAGCACTATGTTAAGTGCTGAGGATGAAACAGGAGGTAAAAGAATCCTTCTCCAAAAGGAGTTGACAATCTAATTCAAACAGAAAGCATTTATTAAGTATTTAGGGACATTTAGGGGAAGTTGGGGAGCCAGGAGGTAGAGTTGAGAAGGGAGAGTGTTCTAAGAACGGGGATAGCCGGGGAAAATGCCCCCAGGAAGGAGATAACTCCAGTCAGTAGAGATTTTTAATCTGAGAGTTCTCTGTATATGTGGTAGTTCTCTGTGTATGGGATTGATATAATAGAAAGGAAAGAATGATGGATTGTTTTTTTTTTTTCTTAAAATTTTTCCTTAAAATGTTTTCCTTAAAAACAAACTGAAGAAGAAACGAATTTGTTTTCCAAATATGTCTCTCAACTTCCTTTATTCATAAAAAAAATAATCAATAAAGTTGAAATTAAAAAATATCAGTAATAAATGATAAAAACATAAATCATAGTCATCATTATCATCATCATCATCATCATCATCATCATCATCATCATCATCATCAAGAGGAATAAAAGGTAGTTCAACAAAAGTAACCAACAAGTAAGTGACTTCTGATACACAGGCAGAGTTCCATACCCAAAGTCTTGGCAAAGAAGGAATAACACTGCTTTTTTTCCTCAAGCTTGGTTGTTAGTATTATAAAAAATTGGGATCTTTCTTTTTGCTGAGGCAATTGGGGTTAAGTGACTTGCCCAGGGTCACACAGCTAGGTGTCAAGTGTCTGAGGCCAGATTGGAACTCAGGTCCTCCTGACTTCAGGGTTGGTGTTCTATTCACTGCTGACCCCATATTTTTCTTTCTTTCTTTTTTTTTTTTAATAAAACAATGGCTTTGTAATAAGAGAACCTGAATTTAAAGCATATGATCAATATGAATACTGGCAAATTGCTTTCCTTTTCTGTGTCTAGTTTTCTCTCTGTGAAATGAGAAGATTGATCTAGATCATCTCTAAGGTACCTCCCAGCATCCATGCTCTTCCAGTCTCTTCAATTGATGTCCACAGCTTGTAATTGTATACTGCTTTTAGGTTGGAAAAGCACTTTTTACAAATATCCACACAACAACCTAATGAAGTGGATGCTCTTGTCATTGTTCAGTTGTGTCCAACTTCTCCTGATCCCATTTGGGGGTTTCTGGGCAAAGATACTGGAGTGGTTTGCTGGTTTATTCTCCAACTTATTTTGCAGAAGAGGAAACTGAGGCAAACTTGCCCAGGATCACATAGCTGTTATGATTACCATTTTACAGATGAAGAAACTTACAGATGAGGCAGACAAAAGGGAAGTGACTTGGCTGAACTAGCAAGTATCTGAGACTGAACTCAAATCACTGGGCCATCTAGCTGCCCCTATGGCTGTCTAGAGAGAAATAGAAAAAGGCCAAGGAAAAAACAAATGGTATTTACTGAAGGAAGCTCATTTTTTCTTTTTGCTTGATTTTCCCCTTTATCTTCTTGAATTCATTTTTGAATTCTTGGTGGAGCAATTGATAAAGCAAAAGCTAACTTATGCACAGGTCCCATTCAAGTGCTGAAGGGGTGGGAATGGGGCAGTTGCAGAGTAATATAGTGAAAAGGAGTCAGAAGTTTGTATCTCACTTTGCCACCAAAATTTTTGTATAATCTTTCAGAGCCTCAATTTCCTCATCTGCAAAATGGAGATAAAAATACATTTTTATGTACATTTGAAATACTTATTGCTTTTGGTACTTACCTAAGAGATCTGTGGGCTATAATATGGAAAGGCACTTTGAAAGTGGCAGAAGACCATTCAAAGGTTGACTATTGTGATACTTTTAATGGGATGCTAAAGTCCTGGATCAAAATTGTTTCTATGGCCAGCCACAATTCCTGAAATCAAGTCAATATACACTTATTAAGTGCCTTCTGCATACTAATCCTGGTTTATACATTTGGGGAAACAAATGCAAAAACAAAAGTCCCCAACAGCAACAAAAATCAAACAACCCAGTTCATGTTGGCAACTCAGAGAGCTCTTCTGGAAGCCAGGAAGAGCTGAGTTCAAATCCAGCATCACACACTTATATTGACAACCTCCCTCCTTTCTTTTCAATGATGGGTCCAGTCCAATTTCTATCCTGTAATAAAACTTTATTCGATTATGGGAGTTGTGAGAAAACTTTATTGTATTGTTTGTACCCAGCCCTGTGTGGCTGGGAAGTTGAACCACCCCTACGTGCTGCCTAGAGAACCTTAACTAAAGATCCAGGTTACGCTGACCAGTAACCCAGTCAGATCCAAAGATTGATGAAAAGAATTTTCTCACCATTATACATCTGAAGCAATCCATATGTCTTATCTGAAAACTGGCCCTGTACTGGTTAATCAGTTATTGTTTTTATGTTCCTTTGATGGAACACAGACACTTGGGGGAAGTGGAACACCTTTTTCTTTTCTTCTTCTGATTTCAGGGAATTGCACCTGTTTGCTCTCCCCCTCCCAACCTGGGAAGTCCCTCATCTTTCTTCCAATTAGAAATCGGATTACCTAATGCTGTATCCTGAGTAATTGTTCTCTTTTAATTAATTGGTCCTATTTGATGAATTGTTTTCAATACATAAAAATCTGTCTGATTGGTGTTTGGGTTGACTAGGGAGTCTATTGACCTAGTGCCTGTTTTAGTAATAAATCATTTAACTCAGATTATTTCCTCATAGCCTCAGATTGTTATTATTAATTATCCACCACACCTTGCTTCCTTCCTGTTTTCTGATTTATTCCTTGGAGAGAAGACAGGTGTCCAAGGGAATTAATTGTTCAAAAACCAAAAAAAAAAATCATTGGAGGTTTGGATCAAGACTCTGATCAACTTTCCCTCTTCTTTCCTCCAACTTCACCTCCAATCAGTGAATGTTTCCATTACTATGTTTTAGGGAGTGAAATCCAAGATCTTTTTAAATGACTAACATATCATTCAAAGTCTGCTTCCAAAGGCGATCAAAGCATAACTGATTTAGGACTAAAAGAGATTATCTACATGAGATTGGAATAGACACCATGTGGTCTAATAACATCATTTTATAGATGAAAAAAGCTGAGATCTAGAAAGGTCATAGGATCATAGTTTCAGAGCCGGATTTTATTTAGATTCAGATTGGGGAACTAATTTACCAAAAGTCACAGAGCTACGAGGTCAGCCAAGAAGTTTGAGACAATTCTCAAATTTGTTCTTTCCAGGACATCCTGCAATGAATTTAATTGATGAGAGAAAAAGAATAATTTTCTCCCTTACCATTATACTAAGTCCAATAAAATTAGATTTAGAGCTGGAAAGAATCTCAAGGGACATTCAGAGCAAATTCTTCATTTTAGTGTCAAGTAAGATTTGAACCCAAGGTGTTTGCCTGCAATGATAGTATACTTTTATTACATTATGCTGTCTCCTACTCATCCATTTAAAAAAACCCAAAAAACAAAAAACCTACCCAACTATTTTTTTTTTCACTTAAAAGGCTATCTGGGGCCTTATTAGTTAAAAAATATTTTTGACTTTGTCAGTTAGACAAGTTTACACTTACACATTGTCTCCATATGTGGTTTAAAAAGCAAAGAGCAAACCTGTCCAGACTGTCCCTAATCCCTTCAAGAATTACTTTGCTATCATTCTATTCTTCTAGAATTTCCACAGTTGGGTGTGGGTGTTTTCAAAAAAGCTCTCCCTTTCTGAAAATTCTCTTGTTCTGAGTCATGGAGAATTCTGGGTGAAATAAATTCTGCCAAAGGTTTTTCAACATGTACATAAGCTCTTAATCAGCCCAGTCGCCAGGCCCATGACAGGGCAACATATCACTCACATTTAAGCCTAGGAAAAAAAGAGTGAGGAAAATAAACCTGCAAGTATGGCTGTAATATATTCTAAGATAGATTTCTTGGAAAGTATATACCCCAAGGGGGACCCCTTCCAACTCACACCTGTATGTCATGTTCTCCCAGGGAGGCAACTCTCTCAGGTTCAGATATGCTGCTACTTTGCACTCCTAAAACTAGAGTTCACAAGCCCCCACTGGTATATTTTCCTTTCAGTAGTCAGGCAGGACATACAATTTGCACAAAGTAAAGGCATTTATTGAGTGAGAAAAGTAGAAATAAAATATCTCTCCCACAAACATGGGGTGTCCTTTTCCTTAAGTATGTGTAGAATCAACAGACCAAGTGGAAATCTATAAAGGTAACAAAAAAAATAAGTGGTCAGAATATGTATTATGAGAAGCTATAAACATATATACTTTTGGATTGCTGATGTCCTCTTATTGCTCCTGCTAACTGCTCATGGGCTAGTAGTCTTCACCAGCTGCTGCGGGTCATTGCTTGGCTGGAGATTCCATCGCCTCTAGCTTTTGGCTAAGTTGGAGTCCTTAGTAGCTTTGAGCTCCTAGTGTAATAATCATGGGAACTATCTTTTTAATGGATTTTTTTTGTGTGTGTGAAAAAAAAAGCAAAATAAAATTAGAAACAGAAGGTGCCCCCCTGCATGCAGAATTGCTGAACAAATTATGGGATATTAACATTATGGAATATTATGCCATAAGACATGAGGAATCTGGAGAAATGTGTAAGGAAGGCAGAACTAAGAGAATAATAGACACAAGGATGTATTACCTTCCATCTACTCTGTGATTCATATTACAGTTCATATTATCTTCCCCATTAGAATCTGAGCTCCTCAATGTTAGATACCACTCTTTCGCCTTTCTTTGTGTTCCCAGAACTCAACACAGTGCCTTGTACGAGTGGAAAGTCTCAGGAGCAAGAAGGCCAAAGGTCAGTGAGATTTTGGCTTATTAAATGTATTTTGATTAATTCCTGATGAAAACAATACTAAAAGAGAGCTGAAGTCAGAATAAAGAGCAATGATCCATGTTAGTTAATTTTAAAAAATATGTATTCGTTTTTGACTTGTACTTTTATAAGATTTTGATTTTCATTTTTTCACTTTGTCCCTTCACCTGTCTCCAAGATGACAATTAAACCAATATAGGTTATATATGTGCATATGTAATTTGAAATTTGAAATATATATATATATATATATATGTATATGTGTGTGTGTGTATGTGTGTGTACAACCATTGCTCTATATCTTCCCACTGGACCCAGATGGTTCTGGAGGGGAAAGTGAGGCAGGTGACCTTACAGTCCTCTTTCATTTAATCCAATTCACTTGCATGTCATGTATCACCTCCCTGATGTCATGGTCCTCTTGGAGAATGAAGGACAAATGACAACCTTTGTGATACTAAACATATTTCTACATTAGTTCCATATTAGTTTCAAAGGACAGATGAGGAAGAACCTCTTTTTCCTCTGAAGAGTGGAGGATCATGACTGCATACTTTGGCAATAATTGTATTATTTGATTTTAATTCATTTTTTAAAAACTTTGTGATCTGGATGAACTCTATGGTGAATAGGAACATAGATATCAGGAAATATCTGTTCTGTGAAAAGCAAAAGTTGCAATGAAATCTTTGTGAAAAGTGTGCTACAATTATTGGGTTCTTAAGAACCATTCCATCTTATGCTCTACTGAGAGGTACAGTCTGGAGTAATTCAGTTTTCTTTGCTAAGCCTCTTATTTTGTTGCCTAAAATTCCAGTCCTTTTAGTTCAATTCAACAAAGTCAATTAAGAGAATACTATGTGAAAGACCCTGTGCTAGGGTCAAAGATGAAAGGAGATCTGGGCCCCGACCTAAAAAAGTTTGTAGTCTCCTTAGGATAGTGAAAAGATATGTCCACAAACAACTATAATTCTGTGTCCTTTAGTATAAGTTCAAAGAAAAGGTTCAGGCAAAAGAGATAGGTCTATTGTAGTTGATCATCATACAAACTTGGTCCTGTATACAGTGTTCTCCTGGTTCTGCTCACTCCACTCAGCATCAGTTCCTGTAAGTCTCTCCAGGCCTTTCTGAAATCAGCCCGCTCATCACTTTTTTATAGAACAATAGTATTCCATTCCATTCAAATACCACAATTTATTCCTCAATTGATGGGCATCCACTCAGTTTCCAATTATTTGCCACCATAAAAAGAGCAGTTACAAACATTTTTGTCCATGTGGGTCCATCCCCCTCTTTTATGATCTCTTTGGGTTAGAGTCAGCAATGGCACTGTTGGATCAAGGGGTATGCACAGTTTTATAGTCTTTGGACATATGAATTAGTTGCTTTAAATGCTCAAGGTTTTAGTGTTGTTACCTATAAAATGGACTTCAAGACTCCTTTCTTATTTGTGTTTCTGCCAACTATAAACATGGAGACATTTGTCAGGGCCAGGATGAGATATGGAAAAGGTTGTTGCCTGCAGAGTGTGATGAGAACCATGCTGAAAGACCCCATTTTAAACTACCTCTTCCATCGACCTATTTCGTTGCAAGTCAGGCTTTGGGTGTTCAGAAGGTACCTATTAAAATGTTTTGAGGGAGAAGTGACATGTTGCCTAGAAGGACTCTAGGTAATGGCCCATGGGTATAATGGGTATATAATGGGGCACCAAGTTTAGGTCCAAACCTGTCATAGCCAATGACTTCTGTTGGCCCAGAGTTCTAGATCTCTTGTTCCTCAGGGTGTCGCTGATAAAAAATCAGTGGGAAAAAAGGCTTCTCCTCCCCAAATGATTGGTAACCCAATGCAGGATGACCATCCATGTTCCTGTATTCATGATTCTCTCAGATTTAGGTCACTGGGGCCTTCTCTGGATGATTCTATCTTATCCAACTGTCAGTGTCTGCACATGTACCAGACCCCCATTACAATGGATTTAACAGATACTTATTTTCCCTGCTGTCTGAATTTTACTCTTTAAAAGTTTTTTTTTAAAGTAAAATTACTTAAACTATTTAATTAAAAGTTTTATATTTAACTCTGAACATAATTACAAGCAAATTTCCTTGGTGACAATTTTTACTTGTTAGTTTATTTAAATGCAAAATATCTTAATATTATTTCAGTCCCTAGAACCACAATAGAATTCTTTGGTGAAGTAGCAGATAGGGAATCAGCCTTGGAGTGAGAGATATATAAGTAGAAGTTCTATCCGGACATTGTTTCTTCACCTACAAAATGAAGATATTGGACTCTATGTCCTGTTCCTGGAAGGAAGCTTCCTGCTCAAGATCTAGCAAGGAGCATTAAGTCCTACCCACACCTTCCAAAATCAAAAAGAACAGCTTAGGCCCTGGAGGTTCGCAAATTGATCTTATATAAGGTTGCCCGCATGTTGTCTCCCATATACTCTGTAAGCTCCTTTGGAATATGAGCTTCCCCTCTCCGCCCCTTTGTATCTACAGCATTTAGGAATCTTTTGGCTCATAGTAGGAACTTTGTTGACTGGCTTTGTGCCTCAATTTCCCCATCTGTAACATAAGGAGGTTGAAACTGATAAGTCTATCTCCCTTCTCCTCAAGATCCATTCTAGCTCTGAATGAACTAGAATTCGAAGGAGATTATTGTCCTGAAACATTCAAAGAGTTGTCACATGGAAGTGGATCAAGCTTATTCTGCCAGAAAGTAGAAACAGGATGTGTGTGTATGTGTGTGTGTGTGTGTGTGTGTGTGTGTGTGTGTGTGTGTGTGTGTGTGTGTGAAAGTCAGATTTCATTTATAAGGGAGAACATATTCATAAATCAAATTGTCCAGCAACGGAGTGGATAGTTTTGGGAAATGATGAGTTTCTCTATGCTAAAGGTCAATTAATGAAGGTTGGATGATTTCTTGTTAGGGAATTCAATCTTTTGGGATGAATTGTATTGGAGCAGGGGTTCTTAAACTGGAGTCCATGAATATTTAAAACTACTTTTTATGTTGATAAAATTGCTTTCCTTTACGATCATATGTATTTTATTTTATGCATTTAAATATTCATTAAGCAGGTTGTGGTAAGAGTGAATCGAAAGGGTCGGGAGTCAGGAAGACTAAGTTGAAATCTGGCCTCAGATACTTTCTAGTTTTGTGATCCTTGGCAAGTAACTTTTATTTACCTCAGTTTCCTCAAGTGTAAAATGGGGATTATAATAGCACTTATCTCCCAAGATTGTTGTGAGGATCAAATGAGATAATATCTGTAAAAAAATTTTAGTATCATGTCTGGCACTTGGTAGGCACTTAATAAATGCTTATTCCCTCAAAAATAGTATTCTGAGAAGGGGTTCATGGATTTCACTATCTTGCCAAAGAAGTCCATGACAGAAAAAGGTAAAGAAGCTCTGGACTGAAATGGTCTCTGAGATCACTCTGTAATTCTGAGACGTGTGGGATCTATGGCAATCCTGTGGCTGCCATGCTTGATTCTCAGCAGGAGCCATCTCTGCTTCTCTGAGGAGCCATTCGCAGGATCTTCAACACTTGTCCAAGACTTTCTCTCCATGTATTTTACAAGAAGCACCATTACAAGATCAGCCTCTATGTTGGTGGGACTCCTTAAGTATAGTTTCTCAGCCCAGCTTTCTCTTAGTCTTCTCACCCCTGCCTCCACTCTCTCTCTCCCTTCTGTCCCTCATCTTTCTTCTTCTTTCTTACTCCTCTTTCCCCTTGCTTTCTCTCTCCTTTGTCTTTTCTTTCTCCTTTCCATTTTCACTTCCCTCAGTCTTTTCTTTCCCTCTTTCTTCTCTTACTTGTCTCTCCCCCATCTCCTTTCTTCTCTTCCCCTTCTTTTCAATCTGTAAAAAAAGTGCTTATCTTGGTGTCCAGCATATTTAAACTTATTCCATCCCCTATTATTCTCTCTTCTTCCTTTCCCTCCTCTCTCCCTTTAAAAAGAGGTAGAAATGAGAATAAAAAAAGAATGAAGCTTAATGGTTCATGGCCTTGCACAGACTATTGTTTGTGTTTAATAAACATCTATTAAATTCAAAATTGTATGTTTAGGAATCATCACCCAATAAAATGGAGACAAGAGGAGGAAAATTGACCACACAGAAGTACTGACTGGGCAGGAAAATACCTGGTGGTTGGTTATAATAGACCACATCTGACTGAGTTTGCACATTAAGCTATAATAGTCTCTCTATTTCTGTCTGTCTCCAATCCTCCCTTGGTCTTCTCTATTTTCTACCTCTCTACTCACTATCATTCCCTCTTACTCCATCTCTCTCTGTCTCTGTCTCTCTCTTTTTCTCTCTGTCTATGTCTTGGTCTCTCTCTCTCATAATAAGTGCTTATTCCCTTAAAATAGTATTTTGAGAAGGGGTTCATGGAGTCTCTGTCTCTGTTTCTATTTCTCTCTCTCTTTCTCTGTCTCTCTTTTTCCCTTTCTCTCTCTCTCTGTCTCTCCTTCTGTCTGTCCATTTATCTGTCTGTCTGTCTCTCTTCCCCTCATTCTCTCTCTGTGTCTCTTTCTGTCTCTGTCTTTCCGTCACTCTGTCTCTGTCTCTGTCTTTCTTTCTGTCTCTATATTTCTCTCTCTCTGTCTCTTTCTCTGTCTAGCCTTGTCTTCCTCTCTCTCTCTTTCCCTGTTTCTGTCTCTCTTTTTCTCTCTCTCTTTCCCTGTTTCTGTCTCTCTTTTTCTTTCTCTCTCCCTCTCTATTTCTTTTTGTCTCTGTCTCTTACACACACACACACACACACACACACACACACACACACACACACACACACATACACACACACACAGTGAGCAGGCAAAGATGATTGGAGAGTTACTGATTCTTGGTCATTAGGAATATGACCAGTTGGCCCACCCAAAGATGAAAGAACCAAAAGCCGGGGGCTCTGGTTTTCTGAGTCCTGATGTCAGGGAGGCCCATGCAGGGAGCCGGAGGCAGGGTGCAACTTGTCTGAGAAGAACTCATGGGATGTTTAGACTATGACTCATGCTGGTTTTAGACGCATCAATAGCCCTCTATCTGGTGGGAAGGAGCAGGAACCTGCCTGGTTGTAGTGTGGTTGTGGGATTGCCAGAGGATCTCAGGCCCAGATATGTGTGTGTGTGTGAAATCCCACTTGAGTGATGGGGTAGACCCTCTGAAGGGGACAAACTTGAAGAATGATAGAGGCAAAATGAAGGGGATAGGAGAGAGTAAAAGAAGCAATAGGAAATTAAAAACAAACTTTTTTTGGGAAGAAATAATAGGAAAAATGCCTACTTTAGATAAAACTCAGTACATGGCGCAGCGCCTGGCACATATATTGTTGTGATTGTTGTTCAGTCACATCTGACTCTTTGTGATCCCATTTGATATTTTCTTGGTAATCATTCATTTGCCATTTCCCTCTCTGCCTCATTTTACAAATGAAGAAACTGAGAAAAAAACAGAGTAAATCATTTGCCCAGGGTGACATAGCTAGTAAGGGTCTATTTGATTTGAACCCAGCACTCTACCCCTAATGCACATCATGGACCCCTTTGAATGTCTAGTAAAACTCTCAGATTTCTCAGAATGTTTTTTTAAACCTAGAATATTACAAAGGAAATACAAGTTTATTTTTTTCCAATAAAAATTCAAACACTTCCTGAAATCTGTTTGGGGCTGCTTAAAAGTCCGTGGACTACAAGTTAAGAAAGGTACTTTGCAGCTTGAAGTATTATTGCATCACTTGGGCCATCCATCCATCCATCTGTTCTTTCTCATTCATGATACATGACCCACTCACGTCTTTCTCTTATCAGTGAACTTTTGCTCTTTAATGTGTTGGGGGCAATTTTTTAAAAAACAAGATTATAGAATGATGCAAAGGTTATCTAAGATATACCAGAGAAACAATCTGGCTAAAAAGTCTTGTGCCTGGTAGGTGTTTAAAAGACATTTATTGAATTCAAAATAGTACCTTTTGGATTCAATGCCAAATAAAATAGAGATTACAAGAAGAAACTTGACCACACAGAAGAATTAACTAGATTAAGAAATAATCTGTGGTTTATTATTATTATTATTTGTTCATCCCTCATTCTTGAAAAGGACCAATGACATAAGGAGGGGGATATCTTGACTTGTAAGTAGATTAGATTTAAGGGAATTTGGGCTGGGCAAAATCATCAGCCACATTCTCTTGCATAGGTATCTGACAGAATGTTAAGCTATCATTTTAAAAATTAGTTTAAAAGGGCAGTTAGGTGGTGCAGTGGATAGAGAATTGGCCCTGGATTCAGGAGGATGAGAGTTCAAAAACAACCTTAGACACTTACTAGCTGTATGACTCTGGGCAAGTCACTTAACTCTAATTGCTTCATCAAAAAGACAGCAGCATGGGACAACGGAAAGAACAGGAGGCTTTGAGTCAAAAGACTGATGTTCTTCCACCTGTGAAGTATGTAATCTTGGGCAAGGTTATTCTGAGTCTTACTTTCTTCATCTGTAAAATGGGTATTAAATTACTTGTATTACCTTTGTACCTCATGGCACTTGGTCAAATGAGAGAAAAAAGTAGGATCCTATGGTGCAAAGAATTCTGGCTCTTGAATCAGGACTTGATTAAATCTCGCTGCATTCTCCCTGTATGATGTTGGGAAAGTCATTATCATCCCCGAATCTCCATTTCCACATTTATAAATGTGGGAAGTTGGACTAGATGGCCTTTGGGATTTCTATTAGTATTCCAGATAGGATTAATACATGTGTTATTCATTAGGAGCCAGAGTAGGCCTAATAAATATTCATTGAATGCATTCAATAATTCATTTAAAGAAAGGATTTGTGGTGCACACTTGCTATTTTTGCTAAGGAAGGAGCCCTAATCTCGGAGATTGCTTGAGTTTAAGAGTTCCAATCTGTAGTGGGACCAAAGCTGATCTGGTGCCTGCATAAAGTCCATACACAGCACCACGATGGTAAAGCCCCTGGGAGCAGGGAGAACTGGTCCAAGTCAGAAAAATGGAACAGGTCAAAGCTTCCATGCTCATCACTATTGCTTCTAGGAGCGGCTATTTCCAATGGAGCAAGAAAAAAACCCCAATCTCTCCTTAATACCTCCCCAAACACAGCTAGGAAAATATTTTCTGTTGACATCAGTTATTCCTTATTACACTTATTCCCCATGTGTTCACTGATATTGGTTGGATTTCAGGCTATGTCTAGCCTCGGTTTCTATATTTTTAAAATTTAGAGGAAAACCTGTAAGGGTCTAGAAAAAAATTAAAGAACTAAGAAATTGGTCCTTTGAAGGAAAGTTAAAGGGACTGGTTATCTATTGAAGAGAAAGCCAAAGACTGAACATTTTCCTCCTAGGTATAAGAAATTCTTTTAGATGGAAGCCATGGAAGGCTTGTGTCTCATCTACAAAGAGGAGGATGGGTAAAAGAGATAATCTAGCTATTGACTGCTCTTGAAAAGTATAGCTGGCAACTAAAGGGTTTTACAATTTTTTTTTTGGAGGGGCATGGAGAAATGGGGTTAAATGACTGGCCTAAGGTTACACAGCTAGTAAGTGGCAAGTATCTGAGGCTGGATTTGAGCTCCTGACTTCAGGATTGTTGCCCTATCTCTATTACTACCTGGCCCACTCAAGGATCCTTTGAAGTTCTTTTTAGCCCTGAATTTCATGATATTTTCATGTTGTTTGAGAAGGAGGAATGTAAGCCATATGCCATATGAAACAGAAATCAGCCTCTCCTTGGAACATTCCTGTGGGCTGATCGTATAAAAAGTGATTGAAGAGTGAAGTCCTCCACATGGTCTGCTTTTCCAGCCATTCTGAAAGGAGACCTTCTTCCAGAAGCTGTCAGCTCCGAACCTGGGCTTTGGCAAGCTTCCCCAGTGCTTGAATTTCATCGACAGGCTTACAGCGTGAGCAGAATTCCTTGAGCTCATCTCTTTGTTTTGTGCTCAGATAGAAGCACCTAATTCTACACTCTCCCTGTGGGGTGAGTAACCTACTGCCAAAGACCACTACTCTCTGGTCTCCTGGACCCTATTTTCTCTGCTCCATTTCTTTTCTGTGATTTATAAAGTCAGAAGGTTCATGATGATGGCAACTTTACCCCAAGGTTCCCAAGGGAACCCCTTCAGTATCCCCCAAGCTGGGGGGGTACTGAAGTTATGAGTGGGTTTTTGTTTCTAGGAACTCAGAAATTGGTGGCTGAATGCTTACCTTACAGAGGACTCTCTCCTGGTTGTACCTTCTCGACCACCATCTTGTACTATAGTTATGGAATTAGTGCCAAGCATGAGATTAGTACCTTTCAGGTCCCAGCCAACTCTCTAAGACTATAAATTGCAGATCAACTGTATTGCTTCAAGGAGTTTCCTCATGGGAACACTGAAATCACAGATCTGGAACTCTCTCTCTCTCTCTCTCTCTGTCTCTCTCTCTCTCTGTCTCTCTCTCTCTCTCTCACACACACACACATTCTCTCTCTCTCTTTCTCTCTCTCTCTTTCTCTCTCTCTCTCTTTTGCTCTCTCTGTCTCTCTGTCTGTCTCTGTCTCTATCTCTCTCTGTCTGTCTCTCTTTCGCTCTCTCTCTGTCTGTCTCTGTCTCTCTCTGTCTATTTGTCTCTCTTTCTCTCTCTTTCTTTCTCTCCGTCTCTCTCTCTCTCTGTCTATTTGTCTCTCTTTCTCTTTCACTCTCTGTCTCTCTCTTTCTTTCTTTCTCTTTCTCTCTCTATTTGTCTCTCTTTCTCTCTCTTTCTTTCTCTCCGTCTCTCTCTCTCTCTATTTGTCTCTCTTTCTCTTTCGCTCTCTGTCTCTGTCTCTCTCTTTCTTTCTCTTTCTCTCTCTATTTGTCTCTCTTTCTCTCTCTTTCGCTCTCTGTCTGTCTCTGTCTCTCTCTCTGTCTATTTGTCTCTCTTTCTCTCTCTTTCGCTCTCTGTCTCTGTCTCTTTCTTTCTCTCTCTCTCTCTCTCTCTCTCTCTTTCTTTCTTTCTCTCTCTCTGTCTCTCTCTCTCTTTCTCTCTCTCTCTCTTTCTCTCTCTCTCTCTGTCTATTTGTCTCTCTTTCTCTCTTTTTCGCTCTCTCTCTGTCTGTCTCTGTCTCTTTCTTTCTTTCTCTTTCTCTCTCTGTCTATTTGTCTCTCTCTCTCTTTCGCTCTCTGTCTGTCTGTCTCTGTCTCTCTCTCTATTTGTCTCTCTTTCTCTCTCTTTCGCTCTCTGTCTCTGTCTCTGTCTCTTTCTTTCTTTCTCTCTTTTTCTCTCTCTATTTGTTTCTCTTTCTCTCTCTTTCGCTCTCTGTCTCTGTCTCTCTGTCTCTCTCTCTTTCTTTCTCTCTCTCTCTCTGTCTATTTGTCTCTCTTTCTCTCTTTTTCGCTCTCTCTCTGTCTGTCTCTGTCTCTGTCTCTCTGTCTCTCTTTCTTCCTGCATCCAGAGCAGGTTAACTGCTTTAACTAGTTACCAGGTCCAGAGGCAATTCTATGAAAAGTTTATTTCTATAAATATTGTAGTTCTTGAGTCCCTACCAGTGTGCTTTTCATGAAAAATTAGTGTATGATTCAAAAAATACTTAACAAATGGATTAATTCAAAATGCAAAATCAAGAACAGTAAGTTTGCAACATTCTACCCATAGATATCAAATACACTCTCCTACAAATGTACACTGTGTCTATGGGGAAGAGCAGACACAAAGTTAAAGTATATGGAACACATGTAGCCAGGAAAACCTATAAGTGGATTGATGGATCTTGATATTCTTTTTTCTTTCTTAAGGATTTTATTCTATTTTAACATTTCAGGTTTTCTTCTATTAAAGAGTATTTTATTTTTCCAAATACATGCAAAGATAGTTTTCAACATTCATCTTTGTTAAATCTTTTGTTCCCAATTTTTTCCTTTTCCTCCTCTCCTCCTGTAATATCTAGGCTAGCTTTCTCTAGGATCTCTCTGGAGTCGGGCGCCTGAGCCTGAGCACACTCTCACTAGAGTCTCTCTGAAGTCTGCTTATTTCAAATCTTTTCAGCCCTTATATACCTTAATACAATTACATCACTACAGCATACTGAGCATGTGCCAACTGTAGAACCATTACATCACCATAATAAATACCAAGTATGTGTGAACTAGAGAACTATCATCTCACAAACACACTGAGTTAACACCCTGCTGTAAGTATCTTTCCTTCAAGCATACTTTTATCAGAGTTCCCCAATATCTGCAGTCCTCTATATACCCCTTTCCAAGGCAGCAAGCAATCTGCTATAAGCTAAACATGTTCAATTCTTCTAAACATATTTCCATATTCGTTACGCTGTACCAGAAAAATCATATCAAAATGGAAAAAACATGAAAAAGGGGGAAACCAAAAAAATGATGATAATAATAATAATAATAACAAAAAAGGTGAAAATACTATTTTTGATCCACATTCAGTCTCCCTAGTTCTCTCTTTGGATACAAATAGTACTTTATATCCCAAGTCTATTGGAATTGCCTTAAATCATCTCGTTTTTAAAAAGAGCCAAGTCTTTCCCAATTGATCAAAGGATTGTACTCTTAAATGTTTGCTGATGGGCATAGCGTTTTTGTTGAATGGATAGCTATGTTGCTAGGCCCTAATTCTTCACAGGGGATAGCCTCACAGATGGACAGGTTATTCTGCTGGTCTCCCTCAGTTTCCCTGCTCTGCTGTTGCTTTGCTATAAGCATGGAGTATTCTTTCACTCTAGGTTTGCTCATTGACATTTGCCATATCCAGTGCTTCCCACTTAGCAGATACCCTCAGCTAAAGTATGTTCCTTCACAAAGAGCAGAGATGTTTAAGTTAGGATTGATAGAGCCTTCTTAAATCTACTTCCCTGGATAGACTGGGAATCCTTTTCTAGGAAGCACATAGCAATGCAAATTCTCTTCCACCATGCTTTGAGATAATTTCTTTGACTAATTTTTCATAGTTCAGGGCTATATGTCCTGTCAGTGAAAAACCTGACTATAACTTATGGTGATTAATCAAATCTTCAACCAATTAGCTCATAATCAGGCAGTGTGAATTTATACAATAATCACAAGACTGGTTGAGGGTTCATGATTACCTTCTCATCAATTTCATTTCTCCTGCTGGTATAACTAGAAATCCAGACACTAACCTTGGGTAAGTGTGTGGTTTCTTTTTTTTTTTTAATTAAACTTTTTATTTTCAAAATATATACATAGATAATTTTCAACGTTCACTCTTAAAAACCTCATGATTTAAAATTTTCCCTCCTTCCCCTCATCTCCTCCCCTAGATGGCAAGTAATCTGTTATATGTTAAACATGTGCAATTCTTCTCTACATATTTCCACAAATATCATGTTGCACAAGAAAAATCAGATCAAAAAGAAAAAAAAATGAGAAATAAAACAAAACATAAGCGAACAACAACAAAAAGAGTGAAAATGCTATGTTGTGATCGAAATTCTGTTCCCACATCCTCTCTCTGGGTGCAGATGGCTTTCTTCATCACAAGATCATTGAAACTGACCCAAATGATCTCATTGTTGAAGAGAGCCACATCTATCAGAATTGATCATCCCATAATCTTATTGCTGTGTGTAATGATCGCTTGGTTCTGCTCATTTCATTGAGCATCAGTTCATTTAAGTCTGTCCATGCCTTTCTAAAATCATACTGTTTCTTATAATATAACAATATTTCATTACGTACATATACTATAATTTATTCAGTCATTCTCCAACTTATGGACATCCACTCAGTTTCCACTTCCTACTAAAAGGGCTGCACAAACTCTTTTGCACATGTGGGTCCCTTATTTGTGACCTCTTTGGGATACAAGCCCAGTAGAAACACTGCTGGATCAAAGGGTATGAAGTGCATTGTTTCTGAGGGCTTCTTTCTTACTATTTTTCATATACAAACCTCACATGTGTCAAAATCTGAAAGTACCTTACTTGATGTAAGGTACTGATCTACTTTGGCACATATTAAATGCTAAATTAATGCTTGTTGACTTGATGTAAAATATCCCCATACCAATGAAATCATAAACTCACTCCTTGTCCCTTCTTTCTCCCAAAGCATAATAATTGATGACATTAAAAAAACCAGCTGAAATTTATTTAGTGCCTTATGGTTTGCAAAAATTATACATATCCAACTTGCTTCTCATAACAATTCATTGAGGTTGATGCTTTTATGATCATCACTTTCTAGATAAATAAACTGAGGCTGAAAAGTATTAAGGGACTTACTTGCCTAGGGACATGTCAAAATATGTAGTAAAAATTGCTTAGTGAGTTGAATTCCAGTCTAATCAAGCAAAAGTTACCAGACCACTTGCTGGGTATGCTATTGAGGGAATTCTTTTCGGGTATGGGTCAGGCCAAAGTTCCTCTGAGAATCCTTCTAAGTCTGAAACTCTGTGATTCTGTAAAATTAATTGACAGTCTTTGATGGTCCAGTGGCTCAGGAACAGCCCAAGGCCTTTCCTTAATCCCACCAGCTCAATGGATTTTTGAAACCAGACTGTATTTGAGGTAACCATTTCAATTCAATCCCACAAACATTAATTAGGCAGCCAGTATGTTACAGCTTTAGTTAGAGGTAGAGAACTGGTCTATGAATTAGGCATAAATGGGTTCAAGGCCAGCCCCAATTGCAAACTGGCTGTGATCCTGGGCAAATCACTTAAATCTATCAATGATCCAGGCAACTCTTACAAAATAGATGCTGTGCCAAAGAAATCATAGGTCAGGTCTGTTCCCAAATGTGAGGCACTGGAGATGGCAAGGCAAAAATGAAATCACCCTTGCCCTCATGGAGCTTTTATTTTACTGTGCTGAAAAACAAATTTACGGTTAAATAAAAACAAAAAAATGCTCAAAGTCAAAGTCAAAGTAAAACAGCTGAGAGAAAACTGGAAAGATCTTGAAGAGGAGCTGAAAGAGAAAGCCCCATCTTGGTCCGGCCAACAAACCCATCAACCTCAGGGTTCAGGATAAAACATGAAAAACACCAGCTTATCCAGTTGGAAACTTTATGGGGGTAGAATGGAACCACCCAGGCGGCAGTGGAGAGAGGGGGAGAACAGCACCCTCATTTGTCCCACGGAGGAGGGGTATGGAAACTTTTTTATGAGGCTCCAAAAGCAGGGAGGCCACCAGTTTTATAGCCACCCTGCTTTGCCTGTAAATATAATATTTGAATTGTAGCTTCTGGGCCCCATCATAGGAATACCCAGAAGCTGACTTCTCTGGGTTGGAAGAAGGGAAAGAAAAAGGCTTTTCTCCTCCCCACCCTCCAGCATTAAAATCCATTCTTAGATGAGAAAACTAAACCAAAAGCAAAGCAAGATATTTTTAAAAAGGAAGGGGAAAAAATCACTCCACATCGAGAGTTTAATTTCAAGGTTTTTTCAGTGCCATCAATATCTAAGTTAGAAGCAGATAATTAGGTTTGTCAGGTCATGATAATAACAACATGTGTTTACCATCATGCTGATTTCTCAACCAGCTGCAAAGGACTCAGGGAAAGCATTCGACTGGGGATGTTGACGGAGAAAAGGTCAAGGCTGGCCAGTAGGTCCCGGCTCTGGCTGCTTGAACATGTACATGTAAATTATTAACAGGCTCTTGAGGAGCCCTGGGGCCCCCTTCTCTAGCTGCTTATCCTGCCTACCACTTTCATTAGCTTTATAGTAGGCTAACTTTAAAGATGGCAGGTTCCTCAGGGGCCACCAAGCCTTTCATTTTACAGAGATGGGAACCAAAGCCTAAGCAAATTAAGTGATTTCTTTGGAATCACCTAGGTAGCATCTATCAGTGATGGAATTTGAACTCATTCTCTAGCAGCCAGGTGCCATAGTAGATAGAGTACTGGGGTTTGGAGTCAGGAAGATGTGAGTTCAAACGTGACTTTAGATAATAGCTGTGTGGCCCTGGGCAAGCCACTTTATTCTGTTTGCCTCAGTTTCCTCATTTGTAAAATGAGGAAGGAAATGGCAAAGCAGTTCAGTATCTCTTCCAAGAAAACCCCAAATGGGGTTATGGAAAGTGGAATGTGAATGAAATAATTGAGCAACAAACAACCTCTGACTCAATGTTCTAGTGTTCTACAATAACATATTTTAAGGCTGAGTGAAGTTTATTTTACTACAAATTCTCTAACTCTTGGGTTTCAGTTGACCAGCAGTTTGGTTAAAGGGCAGCACAATCACAGGACATTAGGGACTGTCTTACAGGTCTCTTGAGGCCTGGCCACGAACACCATGAGTGTGATTTGACAATGATTCATTTTCAGAACAATCAGAGCCAAAACTAGGGTAGAAAGATCAGGGCTTTGCCTCTGGGCACTAACATTCACAAAGCATGGACAGTACCATCCTTCAAAAGTTGGAAACAATTGGGCTTAGCATTTACTTAGTTAAAATAGGAAGCTTTCTCTCATAAGTAGCTTTGATGAGATCCTTCTTGGCTTGACTTTACCTGGCTCCTTCTCTGAGGGGCAGTCACCCCAGCAGAGACTTCTGCAAATAGGGGTCAATATCTTTGTATCTTTGCTCTCTCTCTTTGCATGCTGAGGTCTTTTCCATAACTTTCTCTCTGCCCTCCCATCCCTGGTCCCAAATCTGTTTGTCTAACATTGATTTGAGGGACCCTTTCATGATGAAATCAAACCAGGGGCATTGACCTATTGGCTATTTTCATGAAGGAGACACTCCATCTCTCAGGTGCAGGGAATGCCCTTCCCTCTCTGCTCTTCCTACTGACTTCTCTGGCTTCCTTTAAGTCGCAACCAAAATCTCATCTTTTCCAGGATGACTGTTTCAAGGCCTTTTTATCCTAGTGCTTTTCCTCTGTTATTATCCAGTGAATAGTATTTTTTCCAGTTGCCTTCCCAATTAGATTGTAAGCTCCTTGAAGGCAGGTATTATCTCCAGCTTATTTTTTTATTCTCAGTAATTAGCACCTGTGCCAATTAAAACTGTTTATTAATCACAATGAGGTAATTCAAGGCAATTTCAATAGATTGATGATGGAAAGTGCCATCTGAATTCAGAGAGAGAAGATGGAGATTGAATCTGGATCAAAGATTAGTAGCTTCCTCTTTTAGCTGTTGTTATCATTTGCTTGTGGTTTTCCTCCTTCCTCATAGTTTTTTCCCTTTTGACCTGATTTTTTTTGTATGTGCAGCATGACAAATATGGAAATATATTTAGAAGAATTATACATATTTAACACATTGGATTGCTTGCTGTTTTGGGAAGGGGGGAGAAAAATTTGAAACAAAGTTTTGGAAAGGTAAATGTTGAAAACTATTTTAAACTATTGAAACTATTGAAAAATGAAATTACTATTAAAATTTATAAATATTGATTGATTGAAATTGGTAAATTCTAGATATACTCTGGGTTATAGTTTTAGTACTGTAGTTTGCTATCATTACTAGATTTCCTTTTTTGATAAATGCTTTAAGTAAGCTATGGTTATCTAGGTGGTGCTGTGGATAGAGGGATGGAGTCAGGGAGACTCCTCTTCCTGAGTTCTAGTGTGACCTCAGACACTTACTGGCAGTGTGACCTTGGGCAGGTCACCTAACCCCTTTTTCCTCAGTTTCCTCTGCTGTAAAATGAGCTGGAGAAGGAAATGGCGAGCCACTTCAGTATCTTTGCTAAGAAAACACCAAACACCTGGACATGGTTCAAATGACTGAATAACAAAAAGGTTTACAAAGTTCTTTCCTCCTAGAAACTTTGCAAAGTACGTAAAGCAAACAATATTTCCCACAATTGCTATATGAGGAACTGACAATCAGAGAGCTTCAGGGCTCAGGGTCACACAGCTAGTAAGCGTGAGACACGGGATCCAATTCTGGATACTCCATAGGAATGCAGTAATTAAATTACTGGTCAGCTGCCCAGAGTCACATAGTTTGTGAGCAGGTGGTGTTGGCGGGGTGGATCTGATCTCTTTGCACTTTACACTCCTCTTGAGGTACTTTTCATGCTCTAATTTGTATTGTGTTTACGTGGGTAGGTTTCCTCTTTGGAAAATAAAGTTCAGTGTAGCCATTGTACTTTGTTCTAACTTAAAACACAAACATGTTTGAAATTAAAAAAGAAAAGAAAAGAAAAGAAAAGAAATTCTTCAAATTAGTTAAAATTCCAGTTGTTTTGTGTGGTCTTCAAGACAAAAGGATAGATTTGTTTTCAAATATACTATCGGTGAGAGCACAAGCAGTTAATTAAAGCTTCTTGAGCCTCAGTTTCTTCCTTTCTAAAATGAGATGAAGAGAAGGGAAGAAGAGAGAGAGAGTACAGTGATTAGTATGAGTTTTCTCCATGGAATAAGAGATGAAGTCCTCAGGAGAGAAGTGTGTGAGGGGAGGAAGCTGGAGAGGAGTGGAAAGCTCTAGAACCACCTTTAATTGGCTACAGAGAGATGAATGCTAAATGATCATTGTGGGTATTTACACTCCAGGAATCAGTAAAATACAAATCAGGGCTTAACTTATTGGTTTGTTGATTGTCTAGATTTGAAAAAAACAATCAAGAATATGTTAATTAACACAGGTAAAGTTAATAGTATGTCTTGTTTTATTTTATTTTTTTTTCTGGAAAATTGATTGCTAACCATTTACTGGTATACCCCTAGGTAGGGGCAAGGTGAAAGGCTTGAGAAAAGAAGAACAAGACTTGGAATTGCTCCTTTGGGAAGACAGATAGGGAACCAATTAGGGAAGAATAAAATGGATTGCTTTGTGTCGGTGAGGGCCTGGTTCAAGTTGGATAGTACAAAATTGACCAAGTCATAGCAGGGTTATCCTATTTCCGCCATCTCTGTCCAACTAACCGTACAAGCAAATAGAAGTCAGGAAGCATATGAGAGGAGTTATCCAAGTCCGGGCTTTGTCTAGGACTGAGCATAAAAAGAGGGATTTTAGAATAGGGGAGGGCATTAAATTGAATTGATTAACTATGGGGTCAACACTGAGCAAGGAGGAATGGTAGTTTAGAGACTTTACACTGACCTGAGAAAGTAATAATAGCTAGCATTTATATAGCACTCTGGAGTTTGGAAAGAGCTTTCTAATATTACACCATTTTCTTTTCACAGCAACACTGGGCAGTAGATGCTATGCAGAGCAGTGCTGGAGTCAGCCCTTGCTGACAAGAGAGTCAAGTGTTAAATTTTCAGTGTTTTAGAGTGTTAAATTTCTAAGGGATTTCCATTCCTTTGGAAATCAGCAAAAGCTACAAATCAGGTTTGATTTATTGTTTGTGGATTGTCTAGACTTAAGAAAATGATGAAGAAAAATTTTATATTGCAGATTAAATTTAAAATTGTGTGATGTTTTTCCTCCTGCCCCCTCTTTTTCTTTGATTATTAAAAAGGCAGCCCATATGTTATTTCCCCCCACCCCACCCCTCATTTTGGAGGTGAAGAAATTGAGGCAGACAGAAGGTAAGTAACTTTTTTTTTTTTTTTTTTTTTCCCCCTGAGGCTGGGTTAAGTGACTTGCCCAGGGTCACACAGCTAGGAAGTGTTAAGTGTCTGAGACCAGATTTGAACTCAGGTCCTCCTGAATTCAGGACTGGTGCTCTACCCACTACGCCACCTAGCTGCCCCGTAACTTGTTTATTAGGGTCACAAAATCTATTAAGTGTTTGAGACAAGATTTGAATTCAGGTCTGTCTTACGCCAGTTCCATTGCTCTTTCCACTATGCTACTTCCTCAGTACTAACAGATTAGGATTGGAGAAGAAGGGGAAGGATGAGGAAAAGGAAGTTAAGGGAATTAGGATTATCTGTTTTAAAGAAGATAATTCACCCTGGACAAGATAGTTTTCTTCAACCGATCAGTAAACATTTTAAAAACATTTACTAGGCATTAGACACAAAGACTAGAACAATACAATCCTTGTTTTAGAATATATATTTTAACACAGTGTCTGAAAAATAAGAGGTTGTTAATAAATGTTTATTAGTTGATTTATTTTAAAAACATTTCAATACAATTCTTGTTTTAGAATATATATTTTAGCATGGTGTCTGACAAACAATTGGTTGTTAATAAATGTTTATTAGTTGATTTATTTTAAAAACATTTCAATACGATTCTTGTTTTAGAATATATATTTTAGCATGGTGTCTGACAAACAATTGGTTGTTAATAAATGTTTATTAGTTGATTTATTTTAAAAACATTTCAATATAATTCTTGTTTTAGAATATATATTTTAGCATGGTGTCTGACAAACAATTGGCTGTTAATAAATGTTTATTAGTTGATTTATTGATACATACACACAGTAGCTAGTAGTAAAGTAGATAAAGCACTGGCTTGGAATCAGGAAGATTCATCTTCATGAGTTGAAATTTAGCTACAGATACAAACTGTGTGATCATGGGCAATCCAATTCATCCTGTTGCCTCAGTTTCCTCATCTGTTATGAGTTGGAGGGGGAAATAACCAACCCTTCCAATATCTTTGCCAAGAAAGCCCCCCAATGGGGTCATTAAGAGTGGGACACAATTGTAAACAACTGAACAATTATATAGACACATTGATTGAGGGTAGCACTAAAAATGAGAAGAATTGGGAAATACTTTTGGAAGGAAGTAGTACTTGAGCTGATCTTTGAAGGAAATTGGGTATTTCCAAAGGTGAGAAGGGAGATGTGATCATGACATATGGGGAACAGTTTATGGGTCATTTCAATTGTACCACAAACAACATGAGGGAAACTAATGTACATTCAGACAAGAAAGGTGGTCTGAAACCAGAATGTCAAAAGCTTTGGAAGCCAAACAGAGATGTATTTTATTGTAGATGCTAAAGTTCTGGCCGCTTTTGAACAGGGACATTACAGTTGGCCTTTTGCTTCAGGAATCTCTCTTTGGAAGCATATAAAGGATAGATTGGAAAGTGAAGAGTCTGCAGTCTAGGGGATTTGCAGATGACAATATTTGAAGTAGTGTTGTTTTAAAAAGAAGGATTAGATTTGGCTCCTGAGGGCATAACTTGAGTGGATGACAAAGAGGCAAAGTATAGGTTTTGATGTTAGAAAATGCTTCCTAACTAGAGTTATTAAAAAATGACTAGTTTGGGAAGGAGTTCCTTCCCCTTTATTGGAAGTCTTTGAGCTAAAGTTTTGTGACCTTTTAATGACTATTTCATAGAGGTCAGAGATGGATTGAACATGGTGGCCACTGGAGATCTCTTTCAACTCAGAAATTCTATGATCTGTCCAGTATTGGCTCTGGAGTCGGAGGTTTTGGATTCACATGCCATCTTTGACATCATCTGAGTGACCTTGTTCAAGCCTCTGTTTTATTTCTCTATAACAAGGGATTGGAGTAGTTGGTTTCCGAGGACCCTTTCCGGCCTGGATCTCTAATCCCATATTGATCAGCTCTTGGATTCACAGAAGCATTATCTTTGCATTTACCTCAGCACTTAGCAAAATGGTAGGTGTTTAATAGATGTTTATTGAATGACTGCTGACTGTTTCTCCTGGGTGACTTTTATTCTCTGCTGAGTAATGTCTGGGGTGCCCGGATTCTAGTTCTCTGTACAAAAAGGCAATAAATAAAACAGCAGTAATGATAATAACCCCTATTTATGCAACACTTTCCAACGTACAAAAATTATTTTGGCCTATGATTTCCAGACCTGCCCTAGCCTGCCTCTCCTTGGCCTGGCTTCTCAGGGATTTTTTTTAAAAAACAATTTCATTGAGAATGTGCTCATCAGAGAGAACAGTTTAGAGAAGGTAAATGGGGATGAATCAGAATGGAGTGTCGGGCTCTTTCTGTCTTCTCTCCCTCCCCCCCCCCCACTCCATAATTTGACTCAGAACTCACCACCTGTCAGGAAAAAAAAATATGAAAATGTCACAAATATTTTTGCTAAGAAAGGCGGAAAAAGGGAGAAAATGGGCAAATGAAAGAGGTGAGTGGGGGTAATCCACTTCAAGAAGTCTGATTCTTCTTGTTCCACTATCTTTCTACCTTGAAAAAGTATTGATTAAATGCTGACAATGTGCTAAGCACTGGTCTAAGTACTGGAGTTCCAAATATGAATTTTTTCAGTCTTCAGTGCGTTCTACAATTCAGAAAGGCTAGAATACTTGTAATTCCTCCATCCAACAGGACAAATATATACGGTTTCTGGACCCTTTCATAGATTGTCTCTTAGGCCTGGAATGCTCTGACCCTTCACCTCTGTCTCAAGACTTTGGTCATATCTCATCTTCTTCAGAAGGCCTTCTCTGGTCTTTTATCTATGAACGCTTTCTTTTCCTCAGATTTCCTTCCAGTCTATATTTTGTGACTAGTTATTTGCATGTTGTCTCCTGCATTAGATATAAGCTTCTCAAAGGTGGATTTTTTTTTTTTGGGGGGGGAGTTTCTATGTATCTTTAGTACTTAACTTGCCTGTCACATAGCAAATACTTAATAAAGGCTTCCCTTTAGGACAAGAATAACTGATTTTGGAGCAGCTAAGTGGTGCAGTAAATAGAATACCAGCCTTGAAAACAGGAGGACCTGAGTTCAAATCCGACCACAGACACTTACTTAACACTTACTCAAGTGGGCAAATCACTTAACTCCAATTGCCTCAGCAAAAAATAAAAATAAAAATAATAAAAATAAAAATAAAAAAAGAATAACTAATTCCCAAATTTTTACTTTGGACACTGAAAAAGGACAATGCCGTTAGCTGGAGCTTGTCCAAAAGGCAGCCATGACAATGAGAATAATGGAGATTCTTTAAGAGGAAGATCAGGGGAAGGAATGGAGCATATATAGCTTGGAAATGAGAAGTACCAGAGCATGAGAGCTGTATTCAAGTAATGAAAATGCTGCCGTGTATTCTAGTTGTCTTCAGAGGGCAAAACATGGCATATTGAGTAGAAGATGCAGGAAACTGATATAAGGAAGAACTTTCCAACAATTGGAGTTATCCTAAAATGGAAGAGTTTGCCATATGAGGTAGTGAGTTCCTTGATGCTAGATGTATTTGATTTATTAAGAATGATGGAGCTGGAAAAGATAAAGGCTGAACTTGCATTTGTGTTCTGACTCGATGAAAGATGGATTTACTTTTGACATTTACTATGTTTGTGACCTTGAGCAATCATCTAACCTCTGAATTTTGGTTTCTTGTTTTTAAAGTGAGAGAATTGGACTGGATGACCTTTTTAGTTACCTTCTAGTTTTATATCATGAATTGTATGAACAAGTCAATTCCTTTTTTCTCTGCCTCAGTTTCCTGATCTGTCATCAGCCCTCTTCTAACTCTACACTGTCTCACTTGGTGATCTCATCAAGGTCCAATCTATTCAGTTGTCAACTCTATGCTAATGAGATTATTACTAATTGACATTGGCTGGGTGACTAAGATCCTCCCATTCTTTGAGGCTATGTTTCTGTATTTCTATGCTTCAAGGGAAGGCAGGCTTCACTGGCAAACATCAGCCAAGGAAAATCATCTGAAGAAGAATTGGTGAGGTCCTGCTATAGTCCTACTTGGATTTCCAGAAGAGCCACATTTCTTCATTCAGGAATTGGCTCTTAACACTGAAGGGGCCCTTTGAGGATCTTGGTTATCCACACTTATCAACCAAGATCATTGACCTTTGTGAAAGGATCAGGAGAGGGAGAAGCAGAGAATAACTAAAAAGGACACTAAGGGAGCTTCCCAATGTCTTTCAAGCATGAGGGTCATAGTTCGCCATGTGTTGCTGACATAACTAGTCTCTCTTCAGAAGAAATGTAATATAAGCATTATTTCTCTTTGGTCTCCTACTACATATCCGTTCCCTTTTCTTACTTCTTCCATACCGTCCCTCTGTTTCAACCCTCTTTGGGTACTTACCTGGCATGCAGTAAGTGCTTAATAAATGCTTGTTGACGTTGCATTTTAGGTCCTCCTTAGCTCTCTGGAAAGGCTCCGTTATTAATCATTTATACCTCAGTTTGACAGTGCCATAAAAATACCATAGTATTCGTCAATTAAATTCATGGCCACTTCAAATAGATCAGCTATCTATGCATACAAGATAAAGATGCATCCAAGAAAAACTAAGGGTTTGAAGAATGCCTATTCAGATTTTGACAAGTAGTTGAATGGGCAATCCAGTTAGTTAGCAATTATATTTGAGATAGACCCTTAAAAAGAGTAAGGAATTGGGTTCAGCACAGAGAGGACTGTGGTACTGAATGTGGATCACAACATAACATTCTCACTCTTTTTTTTGTTGTTGTTATTGTTGTTTGCTTGCATTTTGCTTTCTTATTCATTTACTTTCCTTTTTGATCTGATTTTTCTTGCGCAGTAAGAGAATTGTATAAATTTGCTTACAAATATTGGATTTAACATATATCTTAACATGCGTAACATATATTGAATTACTTGCCATCAAAGGGAGGGGGAGAGGGGAAGGAGGGGAAAACCTGAAACACAAGGCTATGAAAGGGTCAATGTTGAAAAATTACCCGTGCATATGTTTTGAAAATAAAAAGCTTAAAAAAAATAAAATAAATTTAAAAAAGAAATTGGGTTCAGAACTAAATAGGAAAAAGAGGATACTGGATTGCATTTGGGAAATTAAACAATGTTTTTCTAATGCTAAGGTGTTCATCACACAAAATCCATATGATTAAAACCAATCTTCTTCAAGTATTGATATGTAACTATGGAGGATACAATAATATGGTCTCAACACAACAAATTATTATTATTATTTTTGTTATAGCTTTTTGTTTACAAGATATATGCATGGGTAATTTTTCAGGATTGACCATTGCAAATCCTTTTGTTCCAACTTTTTCCCTCCTTCCCCCCCATCCCTTCCCCCAGATGGCAAGTTGACCAATACATGTTAAATATCTTAAAGTATAAGTTAAATACAATATATGTGTACATCAACACAACAAATTATGAGTGACCCAAAGAGAAATTAGAGGCATAATGTGGTGGGCATAAATAGTTGTATCATACTACTAATTTTTATCTGAATGTACAAAGTACATAAATGATATCTGTTTGATGAGGGGGAAAAAGGTTGGCTGAAAACCAACGGATAGCCAGAATGCTCTGTGTAGGAGGCCTGGAAGAAAGCCTCTAATGCATTGGGTTGATCCAATATGGAGGATATATGGACAAGAATCACATGGGATGAGGAGACAGGAATGGGTTGTGACCTGCCCTGGTGGAGGGAGTGCCCACATCAATAATAATAATAATGGTGATGATGATAACTGACATTTATATAGCATTTTATGAGTTGCAAAGTACTTTGCCTACTTACATTATCTCATTTGATCAATGAGATCATCTATCCATTAACATATTCAAGTGAGTTATAGAGTACCGCTTCACCTTTTCTGGGGTTGTTTGTCTTGTAAACCTCCTCTCTAACTGAAATAGGAGCCTTTGTTCCTTGTGGAAGGACTTTTCAGGCTTTGAGAAGCAGCTGTTTGGGGAGTATAGCTACAGTTAGCTCTGGTGACAATAATACTAATAATGAACAAATGACTGAGCTGGGAACATTTTTGCATGTTTATTGAGAGGTTTTTGATAGTAATTGAGAGCAATGTTGTTGACTATTAATGTCAGAAGTGGAAATGGTTACCATAAAGACCCCAGATTTAGTGATCAGTGTAGAATTTCTGGGAAGTATTGCTCAACTTGCCCTTCCAGGCCCTTTATAATTCAGCCTCCTCCTATCTTTTTAGTCTTCTTGTACATTATTCCCCATCACCTATTCTTTGATCTAGTGACACTGATCTCCTGCTTACTCCAATAAGACCCTCCATATCCCATCCCCACCATTTTCTACTGCTGTCTCCAGGCCTGGAAACAGAGCTCTACCAAACTGAGCCCTGGTAAAGAGCTTAGGTTAAAAAGATCGAGGTCTCCCTCTGCGTCCAGGACCATCTCCAGTCCTCCTGATTTGTATTCAGCCTGGCTCTGGAGGGGAAAGTGAGGCTGGAGATTTTGCACAGCCTTCTCTGACTTTAATCCAAGTCACTTACCTGTCACGGTATTATCTCCCTGATGTCCTGGTCCTTTTCCAGAACAAAGGACAAACAACAATAATGCTTAGAATATTTTTTCTCTTCAACTCCACCTAAAGGATTTCCCTAGTCTCCTTTAAATCTCAAGTAAAATCCCGCCTTTTACAGGAAGCCTTCCCCAATCCCTCTTAATTTTAGTGCCTTCCCTTTGTTAATTATCCTTATTAATCATATATGGGATAAATATAGCCTTTTTAAAAACAGATTTGTTTGCATGTTGTTTCCCTGATAGATTACAATTTTTTTGAGGGCAGGGACTACTAGCCTTTGCCTCTTTTTGTATTCCAATGCTCAGTATAGTGCCTGGCACATAGTAGATAGTTAATAAATGCTTATTGATTCATAAAAATTTTGTAACACATCATTGGAAGCTGCAAAAATTTGGCATCTACTGGATACCTACCAAGCCAAAACTGGCATTGGAATTATAAACATCAGAGACTCATTTTCTAGAAGACAGTGAATCCCTATACTAAAAATATAGATTTCAAAGTATCTTAGAATACTTAATCAATGAATTATACGGGGATTAGAACATGAGCAAAGACTGAACTATTGCCCAGAGTCACATAGAAAACTGGTCAAAAATAAAAATAAAACTTTTTAATAGATGTTGCCATCCCAAGAACTCATAATTTCCAAGACACACAGTTAATGTTTGATACACAGTAGTTGCTTTAATAAATACATTTTGATTTGACATGGGGAAAAAGCAACCTTTCTAAAATTAGAGATATAATGGAGGAGATTTGGAATTATGGGGGGGGGGGACAGCGGTGCATATATACCTGATATTCAATTTGAAGATATACCAAGGATTCTTAATCCTATCTTCTTCTATAATTTTTTTCAACTTTCAAAAGCACTTATTTTATTTCTTTGTGCAACAGAATACTAAAAAGAAAGCTGTCAGAATACGGCCTTGTTTCTATATGAAATCTATCCAAGAAGATGAGAACTAGACAGTTATGATAATGAGAACAACAATAACAATAAAAAATGATGGTGATGATGATTAGACTTCTTCAACCTACTCATTTCCCATGACATACTCCTCCACCCCACCTCAGCCACACACAAAGATGGTCATACTCTGGATCTTTCCCATGTCTCACATGTGGACCACCTTCATGTTCGTGAACTCTGAAATTCCCTTTACGTCACAATCTATTGGTTTCTCTTCCCCTGTCTCCCAATATCAAACTTTGTTCTTCAGCCACATTGTGACATCTAATCCCTTACCCCCTCAATTCTCTCCCAGGCTATCACTCTGGCACTAGCCACAGCCTTTTCTGTCCCCTATCTTGATTCCTTCATAAATTAATTCCACTCTACATTGACTTCTCTTGAATTCTTTGCTCCCTTTACCTTGCCAAGCAACAGTCTTGCGTCATTACCACTACTTCTGTTTTTGTTCTCAAATCTTGTGCTTCTGAACAAAGGTGGAGACAATCACAAAACTATACTGACTATATTTATTCACCTTATATTATGTAACCTCAATTAGGCCCTCACTGCAGGAAGGCTTTCCTTTTATACTTCCCTTATTAACTCATAATCCATATTCCACAAGGGTTCTTCCAAATCTTTTCATCCCTCCTCAAATCTCTCATGACTCCCTCTATCCCTCTCCTCTCAGTTGAGAACCTTGCCTTATATTTTACAAAAAATTGGAGGTTATTTACAAAGAGAGCCCTCTTTTCTCTTCTTCCTCATCTCATATAATTTAGGTTTGTTGTGTCACTGTCTCCTCCTTCATCCTTGCCTCAGATAATCAAGTGGTCCTTCTTCCTGTCAAGCTCAGTCTCTCCACCTGCACAGATAATCCCATCTCATCCCATGATCCCCAGCATGATCCTCCTCTGCCATCATCACTTCCTCACTTATTTTCAGTATCTCCCTGTCTACTGACTACTTCCTTATCGTCTATATGTCCATGTCTTCCCTATTTTCAAAAAAACTCTCACTTGATCCTTCCATTCCCATTAACCACGTCACACATCTCTCCTGTATTTTGTTGCTAAACAACTTGAGAAGAACATCTACAATGGATGCTTCCTCTCTCTTCTCTCACTTTCTTCTCAATTCCCTATAAAACTTTCCAACCTCATCATTTGATAGAAGCCGCTCTCTCCAATTGTTAAATCCAGTGGCCTTTTCTCAATCCTCATTCTTTTTTGATCCTTCTGGATATTTGTTTTGCTATATTTTTGGAAGATTGGACATTTTGATTTAAAAAAAATGATGTTTTATATATATATATATATATATATGGAGCACCTAAGGGGTAACATCAACCCTCAGGGCAGGTCTTCCAAATAATAGTAATAGTAATACTATTCATAATAAGAATGAAAACAACTATAATCATTATAATTATAAAGGCAGTTGGGCGGTGTAATGGTAACAGCACCAGATCTGGAGTCAGGAAGACCTGAATTCAAATATAGTCTTAGACAGTTAGTATCCATGTGGTTCTGGGCAAATCATTTGACCTCTGTCTGCCTCAGTTTCCTCATCTGAGGCAGATAAATAAAATGTCACCTACTTCCCAAGGTTGTTATAAGGATCAATTGAGGTAAAATTGATAAAGCATTTAGTCTATACCTGAAACTATATAATATTTATAGTTATTTTACAATAATATATAATAAATATATAATGAAATAATAATATATAATAACATAAATGTAGTATGAATAGTTATAAAGATCTAATATTTCTATGTTATCTATATGTCTAGCACTTATTAAATGCTAGAGATTATTACAATCCCCCCTTTAATGCCTTTATAATATTTTCTCTTCTAATCATTGCACATGTTGGGGTGGAATGGCACTAATAAAATTGAAGATAACACCTGTTTTGCTAATTTTGAAAAGCCTTCTTCAGTGAAAGATTATAAACTATGGATAGGACTAGAGGGCTTCAGTAGAAGAATAGCCACCTCATCTCTCTGTGGCTTGCCAGCAGGATTTCCTGGTCAAATGTCCATCCTCCAAGGCTCTTGACACACTGACTTTCTCTACCAGAAAAGCTGTCACTAGCAATTTTAATGCCCAGATCAGATTGTACTAATGATATTCAGGATAACCAGTCAACAAGCATTTACTGAGTGCCTATTCTATACTAGGCACGGTGTTGAAAGGTAGATATACACTTTCTCAGTTTCTTCATTTGCAAAGTGATTTTGTTACAATCTTGTCACTTACTTGTGTTAAGTGTAAGATCACACTAGTTGTGTGATCCTGGACAAGCTACTTAAGTGTACTCACCTTTAGTTTCTCCATCTTTAAAATGAGTTAATCACTTAACAAGCATTTATCAAATAATCTGTAAAAAGAGAAATCTCTGTCCTCCAAGAAGTCACAATTCTCTATCAGAGTTGACAACATATTTGATCTTAGGCAAATCATTTTCCTGTTATGAGACTTAGTTTCCTTATTTATAAAAAGGGAATTAATTCATAAGCATTTAATAAGAATCTACATAAATGAAATACAGATATATTCTATCATGGAAGACAATACGTACATATTTAAGAATGTACAGAAAATTTACTAAAAAAAAAAAAGCTACACAAAAAGCATCCTCAGATCCACTTTGTATTTTATGATATAGAAAATAATCCAAGAAGTAATGAAGACACATTTCACTGTGGTTCTTCAGCCCTGACAGAATGCTCATGTTAAATTCTGCAATTTCTAAATTCTGGTTCCCTGAACAAAGGCTCAGTTACTCTTCCCTAGCCACAGTTCTGCTTATTGGCACTCTCTGCTCATTCCCCCAGTCCCTTGTGAAGCCTCAGACAAGGAAGACAATAGCTCCTCATCATAAAATACTGGAGATTTCTGCATGTACTGTCCTGATTCTATGCCTCATGGAAGGTAGATGCCATGCTTTTCAAGAGTTAGAATGCCATGGGGCAGCTAGGTGGCACAGTGGATAAAGTACCACCCTGAAGTCAGGAGGACCTGAGTTCAAATTTGACCTCTGACACTTAACACTTCCTAGCTGTGTGACCCTGGGCAAGTCACTTAACCCCAATTGCCTCAGCAAAAAAAGAGCAAAACAAAGAAAAAGAAAAAAGAAAACAAGTTAGAATGCCATTGCAATTTTAAGTGATCTGATGAGCGAGCTGATGCTCTGGAATGCTTCCCCTCCCCACCCCAGAACTGCTTTTCTCTGTCTTCTCTCCCAGGTAAATTGACTCCTCAACTAATTCTCAGAAAATCTCTGAGATCCATAGGCTGAAAAAAATAAAAATAAAATACAACTTAAGAACAAGGAAAAATCGCTACAAAAAGTAATGGCTAGAAACTGGAAGATGAATGGATGTCCATCAATTGGAGAATGGTTGGGTAAATTATGGTATATGAAGGTTATGGAATATTATTGCTCTGTAAGAAATGACCAGATGATGAATACAGAGAGGCTTGGAGAGATTTACATCAACTGATGCTGAATGAAACGAGCAGAACCAGGAGATCATTATACACTTCAACAATGATACTGTATGAGGATGTATTCTGATGGAAATGGATATCTTCAACAAAGAGAAGATCTAATTCAGTTCCAATTGATCAATGATGGACAGAATCAGCCACACCCAGAGAAGGAACACTGGGAAATGAGTGTAAACTGTTTGCACTTTTATTTTTCTTCCCAGGTTATTTTTACCTTCTGAATCCAATTCTTCCTGTGCAACAAGAGAACTGCTCGGTTCTGCACACATATATTGTATCTAGGTTATACTATAACATATTTAACATGTACAAGACTGTCTGCCATCTAGGGAAGGGGGTAGATGGAGGGAAAGGAAAAATCAGAATACTAGTTAATGCAAGGGATAATATTGTAAAAAATTACCTATGAATATGTTCTGTCAACAAAAAGGTATAATTTAAAAATTAAAAATAGCATTTATATAATATTTTAAATGCTCACAAAGCACTTAGGAATAACTCAGTTTATCCTGACAACAACCCTGGAAAATAAGTGCAACTATTCTTGTTTTACAAATTAGGAAACTGGGGCAGAGAAAGATTATGTGCCCAGGGTCACAGAGTAGTAAGGCTAGATTTGAACTCAGGCTTTCTGACTCTGGGTCAAGCACTTAATTCATTGTTTCACCCAGTCCAACCTAAAAAAAAAGTCCCTGAATTTAGTCTGGTGAACTCTCAATAAATGACATCAGCAAGGAAGCTGATAAATCTAATTTAACAATAAGTATTTTTACCCTCCAAGGGTCAGTGGTATGTTAAGTGTGGAGGACACAAAACTAAAAATATTCTTGACCTTTGGAAGCTCATATTATACTGAGCAGATACAATTTAAAAGAGATAAATCTAAGGAGAAAAAATGTTTATGTGAAAGAGATGAGAGACAGACAGACAGAGAGACAGAGAGTAACAGAGAGAAATAGAGACAGAGAGACAAAGAGGAGGATAAAGACAGACAAAGAGACTGAGGCTGATAGAGACACACAAATTGATAGAGACAGACAAAGGGAAACAAAGAGGCAGACAAAGAGACAGACAGAAGAGAGATGGAGGGAGGGAAGAAGGGAAGGAGAGAAGGAGGGAAGGAGGGAGAGAGAGACAGAGACAGAAAGAAAGACAAACTGACAGAGACAAAGAGAAACTACGAGAGAAACAGAGACAAAGAAAAACAGAGACAGAGACAAAGAAAGATAGGGTCAGATACAAAAACTACTGATTAAAGCTATCAGTCCCTTATGGAAGATGTTACCTGAATACCTGAATTGACCTTTAAAAATTCTAAAGATTCTAAGAAACAGATAAGGAGGAAATGTCTTACAGAAATGGGGCAACTTGGGCAAAGACATGGGGCAAGAAGAGTGTCTTGTTTAGGGAGTAGCAAATGGGTCAGCTTCAGTGAAATGTAGAATGTGGGAAGGAAAACACGATATAACACAAGAATGTTTGGCTGAAATAGGATTGTGAGGGTTTGAAATCTAAGTTGAGAAGTATATATTGAACTTTAAAATTGGCCTCCTTTGCCATCCCATGTATTTTTAAAAAATGTATTAAATGTCATTACTCTGAGAAGGAGGCCCATCTTTTCCCCGAGGCTGTCAGTGAGGATCATGATAAAGAAAAGGCAAAGAACCTCCACAGAGTGCTGAGCAGGGGAGTGAGGCAGCTGGTCATGCTTTGGGATGATGACTTTGGCCCTGTGAGGGGGACCGAGTGGATGCTGGCTGTCCAGTGAGGAGGCCATCGCAGAAAGATCCGTTTACCTCAGACATCTCCCTGGTTGCCTCTTTTACAGAAGTCTGCCTGTTTGGGAAATGTCTCTTCTCAGGTTGTTTATTTGTCCTCCTTCTACCTTCCTAATTCCTGTTTATGTTCAGAAGCTCAGCTCGTTCTCTCTCCCCATCCACTGCTCCCTATAAAAAGAACCAGCTGGCTGTGGAGCCATTAGCCTTCACCGCTGATAACATCTTCATGCTCATGGGCCAGGAGTTTTATCTAAAGCCATGGGGGTGACTGTTTGGTTAAGAGTGAATCGCAACGCTGTCTGATGAGCCCCTAAAAGGAAATCAGAAAACTCATTGGGAGCCAAAATGTCCCCAGAAAGTCTCATACAGTTTTCTGTTTATCTTTTCCCCCCCTTATGTGTATTTAAGAGATTTTTAGCTGAGTTTTCTTCTTTGATGAATGGGCTTAAAAATAACAGCATTCAGATGAGAAGGAGAGCAGAATGTAGAAAACAAATCCACTCCAGCTTTAATAAAAATATTGAGTCTGTGTTTGTGTGTCTTGGAGGGGAGGGGGCTAGTTGAAGGCAGGGGAATTGTATGAAAGGACCTCTTGAGTTTCTTTTAGGCTCCGTCTTTGTATTACATTAGCTTTGATTGGAGTCACCCTGCGAGCAGGGGACTTTAGTCCACAGGCGGACACTAAATGTGACTTTATATTTGCTTAGGACACATAGGAAAAGAAAATTCTTATTATTTTCAGGCTTGACAAAAACCTGTGTATTTTTCATGCATTTATCATTCAACAAGCATTTGTTTATTCAACAAAGTTTTATTAAATAGTTGAACTAAAGCACAATATAGTAGATAAAATGATGAACTCAGGAATATAGGGGTTCAAATCCCACACCAGACCCTTAGCAGTTGTGTGACTGCCAGCAAATTGCTTTTTCCTCAGTTTCTCATCTGTAAAATGAGAGGTTTGGATTAGGTAACCACTAAGGTCCCTTCCAGATCTAAATCTATGCCCTACTATGTGCCATGGTCATTTTCATCTAAAAACCACTTATTAAATACCTCCGTAGGCTGGCACTGCTCTAGAAAGTGGGGATAAAAAGAAAAGAATGAGCCAACCCTTGTCCTCAAGGAGCTTATCTACTAATAGGGGAGAAACAGCATGTGCATTGAAAAAAAATTTTTTTTAGTTTTTTTTTCAGATCAATGTCTATTTTCTTTCTTTCTTTTTTTATTAAAGCTTTTTATTTATAAAACATATGCATGGGTAATTTTTCAACATTAACCCTTGGCAAAACTTTCCATTCCAAATTTTTTCCATCCTTTCTCCTCCACTCCCCTAGATAGCAGGTAGTCCAATACATATTAAAAATGTTAAAATATGTGTTAAATCCAATATATGTATACATATTTATATAATTATCTTGCTCTATAAGAAAAAATCAGATCTAGAAAAAAAACCTGAGAAGGAAAACAAAGTGCAAGCAAACATCAACAGAAAGCGTGAGGATGTTATGTTGTGGTCCACACTCATTTCCCATAGTCCTCTCTCTGGGTGCAGATGGCTCTCTTCATCACTGAACAATTGGAACTGGTATGAATCATTTCATTGTTGAAGAGAGCCACGTCCATCAGAATTGATCATTGTATGATGTTGTTATTGAAGTGTACAGTGATCTTCTGGTTCTATTCATTTCACTCAGCATCAGTTGATTTAAGTCTCTCCAAGCCTCTCTGTATTCCTCCTGTTGGTCATTTCTTACAGAGCAATAATATTCCATAACCTTCATATACCACAATTTACCCAACCATTCTCCAACTAACCAGCATCCACTCAGTTTCCAGTTCCTTGCCACTACAAAAAAGGCTGCCACAAACATTTTGCACATGTGGGTCCCTTTCCCTCCTTTAAGATCTCCTTGGGATATAAGCCCAGTAGAAACACTGCTGGGTCAAAGAGTACGTGCATTGAAAATTACATATATACAGAATGGGTCCAAAGTAAATTTCTGAGGGAAAGGCACAAGCCTAATATGAATTTTAATTTGTTAATTAGGTGTCTCAGGGAGTAGAAAAGAAGGAAGGGAAGGATAATTTGTGATTGCAACATGAAGGCTGGGAGTCTCAGGGTCAGAGTCAGTTCCTACTGGCTTGAGAGAGCCAATTATTAAACCTTCAGTATGAGCATTTATACCTTTGACTATCAGTAAATGTCACAAATCAAGATTTGATTTATTTCTTTGTTGATTGTCTAGATTTTAAAAAAAGATGGAAAAATATGAATAATGAGAATTGTTAGAACTTTTAAACTTAAAAGTATGTAATCCATTTTTTTTGGAGAGCTAGTAGTCAAGTATTTGCTGGAATACTCTATTTGAATGCTGTTTAGCATTTTTAATGACTATTAAGGGCATAGCTGTTCCAAATCACTACTGATTAGAGAAATGCAAATTAAGACAACTCTGAGATACCACTAACCTGTCAGATTGGCTAAGATGACAGGAACAAATAATGATGAATGTTGGAGGAGCTGTGGGAAAACTGGAACACTGATACATTGTTGGTGGAGTTGTGAAAGAATGCAACCATTCTGGAGAGCAATCTGTGGAATTATGCCCAAAAAGTGTATCAAAATGTGCATACCCTTTGATCCAGCAGTACTACAGCGGAACACTTCAATGCTGTATGAAGATGTATTTCTGATGGGAAGTGGATATCTTCAACATAAAGAAGATCCAACTCACTTCCAGTTGATCAATGATGGACAGAATCTAGCTACACCCAGAGAAAGAAACACTGGGAAGTGAATGTAAATTGTTAGCACTACTGTCTATCTATCCAGGTTACTGATACCTTTGGAATCCAATTCTTAAAGTGCAACAAGAAAATGGTATTTACACACATTTATTCTATCTGGGTTATATTGTAACACATGTAAAATGTATGGGATTGCCTGTCATCTAGGGGAGGGAATGGAGGGAGAGAGGGGAAAATTTGGAAAAATGAATACAAGGGATAATGTTATAAAAAATTATTCATGCATATATACTGTCAAAAATTTTATAATTATAAAATAAAAAAATAAAATAAAACTAAAAAAGGGTATAGCTGATATATGGTAGTAAAATTTATAGATATCACAAAGCTGTGAGGATCCAAAAGTCAGGATCGAGAGAGAGAGAGAGAGAGAGGGAGGGAGGGAGGGAGAGAGAGAGAGAGAGAGAGAGAGAGAGAGAGAGAGAAGAGAGAGAGAGAGGAGAGAGAGAGAGAGAGAAAGAAGAGAAGAAGAAGAAGAAGAAGAAGAAGAAAAGAAGAGAAGAAGAAGAAGAAGAAGAAGAAGAAGAAGAAGAAAGAAGAAGAAGAAGAAGAAGAAGAAGAAGAAGAAGAAGAAGAAGAAGAAGAAGAAGAAGAAGAAGAAGAAGAAGAAGAAGAAGAAGAAGAAGAAGAAGAAGAAGAAGAAGAAGAAGAAGAAGAAGAAGAAGAAGAAGAAGAAGAAGAAGAAGAAGAAGAAGAAGAAGAAGAAGAAGAAGAAGAAGAAGAAGAAGAAAGAAAGAAGAAGAAGAAGGGGAAAAGAAGGGAAGAGACAGAAAGATAACAGAGACAGAGAGAGGGAGGGAGAAAGAGACAGAGGACGGATAGGACAAGGACAGAGTCAGACAACAGGACACTGATAGAGACAGACAGAAACAGACAAAGACAGAGAGATACACAGAAACAAGAGAGACAGAGACACAGAAGGGGGGGAGAGAGGAAAGGGTGGAGAAAGAGAAAGAGGAAGGGGGAGAAGAGGGGAAAAAAGACAGAGACAGGGAGACAGAAAGAGACCTATGAGGAGAAAAATGGGATGCTGTGGGAGGAAGCAGAGGCAGAGACAGAGAGTGACAGAGGAGGGAGGAGAAGAGAACAGTTCTTTTGAAAATGATCTGAAGGTTTTAGTGAACTCAGCTCATCAGTGCAGGAGCTTCATGAAGTAGCAGCCCCCCAAAATATGTTGGGCTTCATTGGGACAGAATATAGCTTTTAGGATAGGAGATAGTATTCCCACTGAACTTTAATCTTTTGCCAACCTTTATCTCAAATATTGCTCTGAGTTCTGGACACCATATTTTAAAAAGGAAATCGATAAACCAGATAATGTCCAGGGAGGGCAATCAGGAATGAAGTATGTTCAATCTGGAGAAGAGAAAACATATGGTAACTGGGTTCAAGTATCTGAATGGCTGTTCATGAGAAGGAAAACTGAGATTTGTTTTCTTTGTTGCCAGAAGGCAGAACCAGGAACAATGGGCAGATATGGCAGAAGAACTAATTTAGGATGATGGCAGGAAAATCTTCTCAATATCTGGAGCTGTCCAGAGGTGTAAAGGGCTATTTCCAAAGGTGGGGAGGTTCTGCCTCCTTTTATGTCTTCAAGCAGAGGCCATGACCACTGGTCAAGTATGTTCTAATGGGAGCTCCTTGTGTCGATGGGTCTGACCACCCAGCTGCTGAGCTGCCTCCCCCTGCTCCCATTTTTCATTTCTGTAATTTTGTGGATAACTATGGGGAGCTGGAAGGGGTACCCGGGGAAGAGCTTTTCAGTGTGCCATCATGGGACCCAGACTAGATTGCCATACCCTTCCTAGTACCATGTTGATTTGATTCCTAATTCCTAAGCAAGAAGTGGAAGGCGGGAAGGAGGTGACTCATGGCTCAGATACATAATCAAGCCCTAGTTTTGTATTGTAGGAGCAATATCTATACCACATAGGCAAGGTGAGTGTATTTGTGTCCTTTAGCACAAAACTTCTTTTTTTTTTAATTAATTTTATAATTATAAAATTTTTTTGACAGCACATATGTATGAGTAATTTTTTTATAACCTTATCCCTTGTATTCATTTTTCCAAATTTTCCCCTCCCTCCCTTTTACTCCCCTCCCCTAGATGACAGGAAATCCCATACATTTTACATGTGTTACAGTATAACCTAGATACAATGTATGGAGCACAAAAACTTCTTAAACTGTAGACCACGACCCTAAAAGGAGTTGAGTAATTGAATGTAGGGGTTGTGAAAAATTTGGCAACCCTAAAAGGTATCAACTATTTTGCCAAGATTTAATTGTCAATGTAAAAATAAACAAGCATTCCATCCTATTAGTATGCAAATTTGTTTTTGTTTATAATAAATGGCAAAATTATATATATATTTGCCAAAGAAATTATTTAAAATAAAGTTCTTGGTGATTTATTATCAGTAAATGTTTAATTTATATGCTTATTTTATATGCTTCTATACCTGGGATCACCAAAATTTTTGGAGTGAAAATGTGTCATAAGTGGGGAAAAGTTTAGGAAGTTCTGCTTTAGCAGATAGAAGAACTCAAAAAGTATAGTACTTGTGAGGATGAGTCACTTAATGAATCACTTAATGTAAAAGTGAATAGCTTTATATATTTCAAGAATACCCCAGGGGTATCATTGTATTATAACTAAAACAATAATGATCTGAATAATAAAAATATTAATAATAGATAGCATTTATGTAGGGCCTACTATATACCAGACGCTTGCTAAGTGTTTTACAAATATTATCTTATTTGATTCTCACAACAACGCTGCGAGGTAGATGCTATTATTATTATTTCCTTTTTACAGTTGAGGAAACTGAAGCCAGCAGTTGAAAGCTAGAAGTGTCTGAGGCTGAAGAACAACAATATTTTGTTCTGATTTTGTGCTCAGCTTTCTATCCACTGATCCACTGAGCTGTTTAAAACAATTTTTATTTTTTTATTATAGCTTTTTATTTACAAGATATATGGGTAATTTTTCAGCATTGACAATTGCAAAATCTTTTCCCCTCCTTCCCCTCACCTCTTCCCCCAGATGGCAGGTTGACCAATACATGTTAAAACAATTTTTTTAAAAAGGCAATGGTAACATTGACTTTTTATCAATAATAATCAAAATAAGATTTAATATAAAATAATGTTCAATTATTATTTAAAAATTAAATAATTGACTATGTGGAATATAATCTATTTAAGACAGTAGAGTTGTAGATAACATAATCAGAAAGATTTCCATGGGCAGTGGAAAAACATTGTGGCATTGAAAAGAATAGCTAAATTTTAAAGAAAGAGCAGTTAAACGAGCTGTCTAGGACCACACAACTAGTACGTGGATATCAATTTTCTGATTGTAAATCCTTATTCTTGTTGTTCGTCCTTCATTCTCAGAGAGAACCAGTGACATCATGAGGGGATGTCTTGATTTGAGACTGAATTGGATTTGAGTGAGGCAGAAATGTACAAAGTGATCAACCTCCTTCTTTCCTCCAGAATCATCAGAATCCGGTT